>NC_056005.1:78215485-78515485 GCF_018446385.1 Zingiber officinale | reverse complement strand
GCCTCGAGATTCAAGAAATGCAAAAGATTCCCTATGCTTCGGCTGTAGGAAGTCTTATGTATGCTCAAGTTTATACGCGTCCAGATATTGCGTACATTGTTGGAGTGTTGGGCAGATATTTAAACAACCCAGGAATGGATCATTGGAAAGCAGCAAAGAGGGTAATGAGATATTTAAAGAGAACTAGTGATTACATGCTCACATATAAGAGGTCAGATACTCTTGAGATCATGGGATATTCTGACTCTGATTTTGCGGGATGCCAAGATAGCATGAGATCCACTTCAGGCTATGCTTTTCTGTTGGCTGGCGGAGCCATCTCTTGGAGAAGTGCCAAACAAGCATTGACAGCTTCTTCCACCATGGCAGCAGAGTTTATAGCATGTTATGAGTCATCTAATCATGGAATATGGTTGAAAAATTTTGTCACTGGGCTGCGTATTTTGGGAAAGGTTGAAAGACCACTGAAGTTATTTTGTGACAATCGATCAGCTGTATTATATTCTAACAACAATAGGAGCTCGACAAAATCGAAGCACATCGATATTAAGTTCCTTGTTGTGAAAGAAAGAGTACAAAGTGGACAGATTTCGATAGAACACATAGGCACAAACTCCATGATAGCAGATCCTTGTACAAAGGGTTTACCACCCAATGTCTTCTATGAGCATACCACTCATATGAGTGTTATTCAATTTGGTGAAATCTAGATCTAGTGGGAGTTTGTACTATATATATGTTTTCTATATATGTTTGGTTATGTTGATGAAACATATGTATTTGGAGATTATCTGATCAGATATAAAGTTCAATGTTTACTTCGTTACACTTTGTATAACTTAAGTTAAAGTTTTGATCTCACTTTGGTTATAAGGAGGACCAATTGAAAATTGACATGAATAGATCACCTTGCATGTAATTTTCATGCCACATATTCATAATTGATCTATGTCATTTGATTATATTGATGTACGTGACCATTGATGGTTTAGTTGTGAAAGATACAACGAAAACTACATTGATCCTATGTCTATATAATTAATGGACGAGATTGTTAACGAAACTCTACAGCTATGATGACAAAAGTTATGAGCTCATTAAGGTTAACATTTATAAGTTTACACATATGGTCCAGTGGGAGATTGTTAGAATTTTGGGACCATAATTGTAATTATAAATGTCTAATGTCATCAATTAAAGAAGTCATAGTTTAATGTGATCTAATTTATGATTAAGGAATATGACTTAAGGGTTTAATTGTTATGAATAAATTAATGTGGATACCATGTGCAATTTCTAATTTGTTGAGGGGCCAAATTAGAAATAAGCAACTTAGGCTTTTATAAATAAGGGTTATGGTCCCAGTTTGCAGATGATGCTTTTGTTTTGTTTCCTCATCGATAAAACTCTCTGGATACTAAGGAAGATATAACGACCCGTCTTCTCTCTACTAGGCTGTAAGGCGAATTGCTACAGTTGTACTGTACTGACTGTGCGGAAAACTGATCTAATTTAAACTTTTCTACTAATTGATGACTGTTCTTGGTTCTACATGTGCTAAAGGATGTAATCTGAGGAACACAAAGCGTATCCTACATCCCCCATGGACTAGAAGTTGATCTACTGAGTTTCTTGGTCGAAACTGAGCTTCCCAATCGATCCAAACTGAACTGGATCGATTGCTTCCGTGGATCGATCCGGTACTCTTGCACGGATGAACACCTGGATCGGTCGGTGGCGATCCGGTGCATCGCCAGTATCTTTCGGATCGGTCGCCGACCGATCGAGTACACCGATCGGTCGGCGGACCGATCGATGAGTTTCGAACCCATGCGGATCGGTCGGCCGACCGATCCATAAATGACCCCAACTTTGTTGGCGCTGGATCGGTCGGTGACCGATCGAACCGACTACGATCGATCTGCGGACCGATCGGGGTTTCGATTTGAATCGAAACTCGATTCAACCGCCGTGCCAAAACCTCATACAACAACTACCTAATGCATAATAAACTATTCTAATAACATGTAGTAACAATTCTAAACTGGTTCATGGCATTTTACTCACTAAAACACATTTTAACAACTTAAAGTGCATGGAAGTATAAATTTCTAAAAGTTCTAATGGTTTAAACTTGCTAAGGTTCAAGAGTGCATAAAACATGAAAACTAGAACTAATAAATTGCAAAGTGCTAAAGTAAATGCTAGATCCCCAGAGGGTCTTTTATTCCAGTTCCTGCCACACACACCATCTTTGCATTGCCCTCCAGCTTCCTCTGTTAGTCCATTTTTCCTTTACCTTTATCTGCAGTATAAGGAAAAATAGAATCTGTAAGCTTAAAGCTTAGTAAGAAACCATCTACCTCACAAAAACATGCATTCGATGCAATATGCTTTTAAAACATGTCGTTTGAGATATGTACTGATTGAACTAAAACATGGCATACTATTATACAATACATAGCAATCAAAACTAGCCATGGCATACTATCATCTAAAGCAGGTGAACATGAACTGAACATAAAGCTATCATACCCAAATCATAGAAAAACTGGGCTGAACATATAATGAGCTAAACTGAAACTAACTGATACTGAATTCAAACTCCACTAACATAACTAATTTTGAGTTTTGAAAACTAATTCATAATAAGTGAAAATAGTAATCATGCTGTTTGGGCCCGACAACTGTACTTGCTATGCGCGCATCCCTAACTAGACCCGGGTTTGCAAGTCCCGAATTTAGTAGGGTTAACTAAGTTATCTAAACCTAGGGACGACTGTGGGAGTCCAACCCAATGGATATCTGATCCAGTACAGTGCCACTGAAAATAAAATATTGAAATAACTAATACTTGCTTATTCTATTGTTTCTAGGTTATCTGAACCTAGAGCTAGGTTATCTAAACCCAGAGACGACTATGGGAGCCCACCCATTGGATATCTGATCCATATAAGCTGTAATAAACTGAGAATACTGAATGGATACTTCTAATGTATCTAACTGAGCTGTTAAAGATACATATGGTGCATTTTTACTAAACTAGCTATTTTATCGAACACTTAGTGTGCCCTAACTCTCCTCTCTATTAGGGAGACCGCCTCTAGGCACCCGACAACATCAACCTCCTATCTGAAGAGGGAAGACATGCCCGGCCCATCTAGAGGTGCTCAACTAAATCCCTAATCTGCGAAGAGAGTTAAATACACCCTAGGTATCGATAAAAAATCTGCATACATCCTAACTAAAGCATAAAAACTCAATCGGAAGCTATTATACTGCAGGTGAGGGGTTTCTTACATCGTACGCTAATTTTCTTACAATTCCTTTCGCTAGAAATTCTGGTGGAGACGACTTCTCGACGATTCGCTCGCGTCTATGCGTTCCTCCCGCGAAGGGGAACGTTCTCGTGTCGGAGTCATCGCCGGAGAGTGCTCTTAGGGCCCTAGGGAGGGAACCCTAGGTGTTCCCTTGTGGTTGGCGCCGAGAGAAGGAGAAAGAAGAGGAAGTGGCGTGAGGGCTTCGGTGAAGAGAGAATTGCCGAACCCAACTTCTAAAATAAACTAAACCCTCTTTAAGTTTTTAATTTATATTAAGTGGTTTAATGAACCCAACTCTAATATAAATATATTTGGTTCTCCTTTCTTTCAGCACGGCCCTACTGGGTTCACTGGTTTCTAACATTATCCGCAAACCATAGGTCTCGGGTTCGATTCCCGCCTAAGCTATTTTGCGGTTCTAATTATTTTTGCTACTTCCGCTACTCGGAAAATTCCGAAAAAATATTTAAAAATTCTAGAAAAATCATAGAATAATTCTAATGCAAGTTTGAGAATTTTCGAGCGTTACAATCCCCCATACCTTATAAAAAATTCGTCCCCGAACTTAAAACAATTCTGGGTACTTCTGTCTCATGCTGGCCTCTGTCTCCCAAGTCACCTCTGCTGCTGTGTGATTTTGCCAGCTGACTTTGACTAATGGTACTTCCTTGTTCCGTAATTTCTTTACTGCTCGGTCTATTATCTGAATAGGCGGACTGTCATAGCTGAGATCATCACGGACCTGTACCAACTGGGGCTCAATCACCTGGGTGGCGTCTGGAATATGCTTCTTCAGCATGGAGACATGAAATACGTTGTGGACAGCTGACATCTCCTGAGGTAGCTCTAGCTCATATGCCACCTTGCCCACTCTCTTCGTGATAAGGTATGGTCCCACATATCTGGGAGCTAGCTTGCCCTTCTTCCCAAAACGCATGACTCCCTTCATGGGAGCTACTCTGAGGAAAACTGTATCCCCAACTGAAAACTCTAGGGGTCTGCGTCGTGTATCAGCATAGCTCTTCTGACGGCTCTGAGCTGTCTCTATCCTCTGGCGGATCTGCTGTATAGCTGCTGTGGTATCTGCTACTAGATCTGTCTGAAGATCTAGTTCTTTCTGTTCACCACTCTCATACCAGCAGATTGGAGATCTACACCTCCACCCATAGAGAGCCTCATAAGGTGCCATGCCGATAGTGGCCTGATAGCTATTGTTGTATGCAAATTTTGCTAAGCTCAGATATTTGTACCAACTTCCCTTGAAATCTAGGGCACACGCTCGGAGCATATCTTCGAGTACCTGGTTTACTCGCTCTGTCTGACCATCTGTCTGTGGATGGAATGCTGTGCTGAACTTTAACTTCGTGCCCAATGCTGACTGTACACACTCCCAGAAGTGTGATGTAAATCTGCTGTCTCTGTCTGAAATGATGGTTCGTGGGACTCCATGTAGTCTGACGATCTCCTGGAGATACAACTGAGCTAGCTTCTCCATGGAGTAGGATATCTTGATAGCTAAGAAGTGGGCTGATTTAGTCAACCTGTCGACTATTACCCAGATGGCATCAAAACCATTCGTGGTTCTGGGTAGTCCCACTATGAAGTCCATAGAGATATCCTCCCACTTCTATTCTGGACTCCTCCTGGTCGCTGATGTTCTGCCTTGACCCTCTGACAGGTGAGGCAGATGCTAACATATCTGGCGATGTCTCGCTTCATCCCGGGCCACCAAAAATGTTTCTTCAGGTCTTGATACATTTTGGTGGAACCTGGATGCATCGCATAGGGAGTCTTGTGAGCCTCATCTAAAATCTGTCTCCGTAGCTCCTCCTGATCTGGAACACAGAGTCTGTCACCAAAATACAACACCCCGCTATCGGACACTCTGAATTCTCTACTTTCTGATTCTGCTAGCCCTTGCTTGATTTTCTGAATTTCAGGGTCCTGCTCCTGAGCTGACTGAATATCACCAAGCAAGGTAGACTCTAAGGTCATAGTAGAGAGCTGTCCAACGATGAGTTCAAGACCGAAATCTACGATCTCCTTCTGTAGGGGTGGTGACATGGCTGTAAGAGATAATAAGGTAGCACTGGATTTTCTGCTAAGTGCGTCGGCTACCTTATTGGCTTTCCCTGGATGGTAGAGGATGTCTATATCGTAGTCTTTGACCAGCTCAAGCCATCTGCGCTGTCGCATGTTCAGATCCTTCTGAGTGAAGAAGTACTTCAGACTCTGATGATCTGTATACACTCTGCACTGAGCTCCATATAAGTAATGTCTCCAAATTTTGAGAGCGAACACTACCGCAAGCTCAAGGTCATGAGTAGGGTAATTCTCCTCATAATCCTTGAGTTGTCCGAGGCATAGGCGATCACCTTGCCGTTTTGCATCAGCACCGCTCCTAGTCCCAACTTAGAGGCATCACTATAGATGTCAAAGTGCTGGTGTTGTCCGTAGAGCCAAATATGAGCACTAGTCAATCTCCTTGAGCTCATTGATTTGTTCTCACCTCTGTCCACTGAAATTTTCATTCTTTACGGTGAGAGTCGGTGGGAGGCTATCTGGAGAAGTCCTCTACAAACTTTCAGTAATAATCTGCTAATCCCGAAAGCTCCCGATTTATTTGGCGTTCTAGGTCTCTTCCAGTTACTTACGCTTCTATCTTTGGGATCTACCATAATATCATCCTTTGAGATGATGTGACCCGAGAAGGACACTGATCTAGCCAAAATTCACATTTCGTGAACTTGGCGTAAAGTGTTCTGTTGAAGGGTCTGCAATACTAGTTTCGGGTGTTAGTGTTCTTCCTGAGTTCCTGAGTAGATAAGAATGTCATCAATAAACACAATAACAAACTTATCTAAATATTCCCTGAATCTGTTCATGAGATCCATGAATGTAGTTGGAGCATTGGTCATGCCAAAGGGCATGACTACGAACTCGTAGTGTCCGTATCTGTGTCTTGGTATGTCCCCTTCTTTGACCTTCACCGATGATAACTGATCGAGATCTATCTTAGAGAACTCTTTGCTCCCTTGATGGTCGAAGCGGATCATCGATTCGAAGGGATACTGTTCTTGATCGTGACTTGGTTCAGTGATCCGTAGTCTATACAATGCATGCTTCCATCCTTCTTCTTCACGAACAATACAGGCGCTCCCCATGGCGAGTGACTCGGGCGTATGAAACCCTTGTCGAGCAGCTCCTGTAGTTTCTCCTGAAGTTCCTTCAGTTCTGCTAGAGCCATGCGATAAGGCGCTTTGGAGATAGGATTTGTACCGGGAATGAGCTCTATCTCAAAGTCAATCTCCCTGTCTGGTGCTAAGCCTGGTAACTTTTCAAGGAAGACTGCTGGGTAGTCACATACAACTCGAACCCTTGCTAGCTGTTGGTTTTTGTCCTGGCTGACGTTGACTACATGTGCTAGGAATCCTGTACATCCTGAATCCAGTAGCATCTGTGCTTTCATAGCTGAGAGAAACCTCTTGGCCTTTCTCTTTGGTTCCCCGCTGTATTCGAATTGCACTGCCGCTTCAGGTTGAAAGATGACTTTCTGTTTACGGCACTCTGTGGTAGCACCGTATTTGATCAGAAAGTTCATTCCAAAGATAACGTCATAGTCGGTCATTTCTAGCACTATCAGATCACAAAAGAGCTCTCTGTCTGCTATAATGACTAGCACTGCTCTGAGCCAGTGCGTGGATGCCATGATCTCTCCTGAAGGTAGTGTCGTCAAAAATTGACCACTGAGTGCTTCTGAGGGTATTTCTAACTTTTTGGAGAACACCCTGGCTATATATGAATGGGTTGCCCCAGTATCAAATAAAACAGTAGCACTATACTGAAAAATACTAATCTGACCTGTGACAACTGTCGAGGCATTGGCTACATCCTCTCTGGTGAGTGAGTAGATCCTCGCATTCGCCATAGCTGGAGGGGCTTCTAATCTGCCTTGGCTGATAAGTAGACCTTCTAGAGCGGCCTGCATCTGATATAACTGAGCTGGCTGGTCTGCATACTGAATCTGCTGTGGCTGAGGAAGACCGGTCTTGTTCGGGCATTGCTTGGCCATGTGCCCTTCTTGTCCACATTCAAAGCATCCTCGTGTGCCCTTGCGACAAACCCCTGGGTGGAATTTCCCACAAGTAGCACACTTTGGATAGCTGGGTCGCTTGCCAGATGGTCCTCCTTTTGGTTCACTCCCTGATTTGCGCTTGCTGTTGGAGTTCCCTTTCCAGTTAGAGTTGTGGCCTTGCTGTTTTTGAGTGTGAGAGTTTCCTTGGCCTTTGGACTCTGAGGAGACTTGCTTCTGCTGCTTTATGCTGTTCTGGTAATGCTCTGTGGTCAAGGCACTGCTCACTAACTCCTCTGTGGTTTGAAGCCTATGTATGCCACCAGTCACGTTCACTGCTATCTCTGGCCTCAGCATCTTGAGCATCAACCGGATTCGTTCCTTCTCTGTGCTGACTAGCTCTGGGCATAGACGAGCCAACCTGTTGAATTTCTTCACGGCTTCCTCAACTGAAAGGTTGCCCTGACGAAACTCAGTGAACTCGTCATAGTGGCGGTTCGTAACCCGTATGTGGAAGAACTCCTCGAAGAACTCCTTCTCGAAGTCAACCCATGACATCTGGTTCACTGGGCGCTTCGTTCTGATTCTCTCCCACCACATGCGTGCGTCTCCTGTCAGGCAGAAGGAGGCACACTTCACCTTCTCGTGTTCTGGCCAGTCCATCGTGCTCTCCAGTATTTTGAACCAAGCTTGTGCATCCCATGGTTCACTAGTGCCTGAGAAGTTCTCCGGCTTGACCTTGGATCGAGATAGGCTTCCTTTCTTGGCTCAGTTGCTGGTAAGCTGGTGGAACCTCCAAGACTACCGGAGTAGTCAAATCGGTTCCGGGGTGACTGTGGTGCTAATTAGCTTTTAAGGTGGCTATTTCTGTTCACTAGCTTCTTTATCACTACCACTGCAAGGTCTGGAGGAGGCACTGAACTGCCTGCCTCTTGCTGGGGCTCAGTAGCTAATGCCCTTCTAGCTGGGCGTCCTCGTGCCATTTCTAAAGACATAGAGAACATAACATAACTAATGTAATCACAGTTATATAACTACTGATATCATGTTTAAAACTATCACATACTAACAAGCAGTAGGCATATAAACATGAACTGTAATAACAAGACAAGGAGCATAAATAAAGTAGAGGTTTTCTTACTTGGAAGCTGCAGGTACAATGCTGATGTGTGTGTAGGAAGTATGGAACACGGCTCTGATACCACTCTATAACGACCCGCCTTCTCTCTACTAGGCTGTAAGGCGAATTGCTACAGTTGTACTGTACTGACTGTGCGGAAAACTGATCTAATTTAAACTTTTCTACTAATTGATGACTGTTCTTGGTTCTACATGTGCTAAAGGATGTAATCTGAGGAACACAAAGCGTATCCTACATCCCCCATGGACTAGAAGTTGATCTACTGAGTTTCTTGGTCGAAACTGAGCTTCCCAATCGATCCAAACTGAACTGGATCGATTGCTTTCCGTTGGATCGATCCACGGATCGATCCAGGCTGCTACTGGCACGGATGAACACCCTGGATCGGTCAGCTGACCGATCCAGAAGCTGCATCGCTTCTGTATGCTGCTGGATCGGTCTCCCGACCGATCCAGGAGTACACTGATCGGTCTGTAGACCGATCCAGTGGCTCACTGATTCTGTTCGCGCCTGGATCGGTCAGCTGACCGATCAGTGACACGAACCAGCTCTGATCGGTCTGCGGACCGATCAGGGGTTTCTGATTTCGAATCAGAAACTCTGATTTCAGCACTGCTTCGTGCCAAAACCTCATACAACAACTACCTAATGCATAATAAACTATTCTAATAACATGTAGTAACAATTCTAAACTGGTTCATGGCATTTTACTCACTAAAACACATTTTAACAACTTAAAGTGCATGGAAGTATAAATTTCTAAAAGTTCTAATTGTTTAAACTTGCTAAGGTTCAAGAGTGCATAAAACATGAAAACTAGAACTAATAAATTGCAAAGTGCTAAAGTAAATGCTAGATCCCCAGAGGGTCTTTTATTCCAGTTCCTGCCACACACACCATCTTTGCATTGCCCTCCAGCTTCCTCTGTTAGTCCATTTTTCCTTTACCTTTATCTGCAGTATAAGGAAAAATAGAATCTGTAAGCTTAAAGCTTAGTAAGAAACCATCTACCTCACAAAAACATGCATTCGATGCAATATGCATTTAAAACATGCCGTTTGAAATATGTACTGATTGAACTAAAACATGGCATACTATCATACAATACATAGCAATCAAAACTAGCCATGGCATACTATCATCTAAAGCATGTGAACATGAACTGAACATAAAGCTATCATACCCAAATCATAGAAAAACTGGGCTGAACATATAATGAGCTAAACTGAAACTAACTGATACTGAATTCAAACTCAGCTAACATAACTAATTTTGAGTTTTGAAAACTAATTCATAATAAGTGAAAATAATAATCATGCTGTTTGGGCCCGACAACTGTACTTGCTGTGCGCGCATCCCTAACTAGACCCGGGTTTGCAAGTCTCGAATTTAGTAGGGTTAACTAGGTTATCTAAACCTAGGGACGACTGTGGGAGTCCAACCCAATGGATATCTGATCCAGTACAGTGCCACTGAAAATAAAATACTGAAATAGCTAATACTTGCTTATTCTATTGTTTCTAGGTTATCTGAACCTAGAGCTAGGTTATCTAAACCTAGAGGCGACTGTGGGAGCCCACCCATTGGATATCTGATCCACAAAAGCTGTAATAAACTGAGAATACTGAATGGATACTTCTAATGTATCTAATCGAGCTGTTAAAGATACATATGGTGCAATTTTACTAAACTAGCTATTTTATCGAACACTTAGTGTGCCCTAACTCTCCTCTCTATTAGGGAGACCGCCTCTAGGCACCCGACAACATCAACCTCCTATCTGAAGAGGGAAGACATGCCCGGCCCATCTAGAGGTGCTCAACTAAATCCCTAATCTGCGAAGAGAGTTAAATACACCCTAGGTATCGATAAAAATCTGCATACATCCTAACTAAAGCATAAAAACTCAATCGGAAGCTATTATACTGCAGGTGAGGGGTTTCTTACATCGACGCTAATTTTCTTACAATTCCTTTCGCTAGAAATTCGGTGGAGACGACTTCTCGACGATCCCTCCCGCGGAGGGGAACGTTCTCGTGTCGGAGTCGTCGCCGGAGAGTGCTCTTAGGGCCCTAGGGAGGGAACCCTAGGTGTTCCCTTGTGGTTGGCGCTGAGAGAAGGAGAAAGAAGAGGAAGTGGCGTGAGGGCTTCGGTGAAGAGAGAATTGCCGAACCCAACTTCTAAAATAAACCAAACCCTTTTTAAGTTTTTAATTTATATTAAGTGGTTTAATGAACCCAACTCTAATATAAATATATTTGGTTCTCCTTTCTTTCAGCATGGCCCTACTGGGTTCACTGGTTTCTAACATTATCCGCAAACCATAGGTCTCGGGTTCGATTCCCGCCTAAGCTATTTTGCGGTTCTAATTATTTTTGCTACTTCCGCTACTCGGAAAATTCCGGAAAAATATTTAAAAATTTCAGAAAAATCATAGAATAATTCTAATGCAAGTTTGAGAATTTTCGGGCGTTACAGAAGATCTACAAATTGAAGATCTTGCCCAAAATCGATTGCATACTATGGATTCTGGTACGCTTCCGTAATTTTATCTATCCAATTTATACTTTCTTAAGAATTTGAATAGAATGCATATATTTTGTGTTGAGATTTCTCAACCCAATTATTTTATCATTATCCATATCTAAATTTTTGGGTTTCTTTCTAAAATTTTGATTCTATTACCATCAACCAAACACAAGATTTAGGAATGAATCAATTCCCTCATTCCCAAACCTCTAAACCAAACACCCCCTAAATTCGGGAATGATATTATGAAAGACTCGCCACCAAAATACATGAATTCTCGGAGAAACATTCAAAGACCACAACAGCCTCCACCAATTCTGCACCACCATTGTGTTCGATTGATGGGCAGGAGGCTCATCAAGTCCAATGCCACATCTGTAACCGTGGTGCCAATTCTGCACCACCATTGTGTTCGATTGTATCCACCATTAAGTTCATGCATCTAGAATCTCGTATCACCAGCAGTAGTATTAGATAAAGGGATTGAGAGAATCGCCTGAGTTATATAAGGCAGATAAGTCCTACAGAGTAGAGACTCATTCCACTAGTGGTTTTGAAAAAGAGTACTAACTGGCGTTCCTTCAGGTAGCTGGACAAACATGGGTTAAGGTTAATGCATAGTGAGGGGGTTCATTTATCTTTAAAAATATCCACTGTTGCACCATCACCGATTCTCCAACACAGTCCCTTCTCTAATAGATCCCTACTCCAACAAAGAGAATGCCATAAAAATGAGGAGTTATTTCCCAGCTTCGCCTTTAAAATATCCATGTGTTTGAAATATCGAGCTTTAAGGACCCTCGCCACCAAGGATCGTCGATTCTGGATAATTCTCCACATCTGCTTGGTCAAAAGGGTCTTATTGAAAATCCACTGAAAAAAATCGGTTATACCACCCTTAAATTTTACTCGAAACTTTCTCCGCTAAGTAGCCGCCGAACTGAGTTTCCCTGCTCCGGAGGGAGAAAGTTGGGAGGCCCAAATATACCTCATGACCCTGTACTACTGGTATACTGACTTACTCTTGACCTTATCAACCATCACTTGCTCTGCATTGAATTTTAAGTAACTATACATCCTTAATTGGGTGGATAAAGAAATTATAAATGAAAAATATTTTCTTTTATAATTTTATGTTTTCTCCCATTCAATTAATTTTTAAATCAGTTGAATTTTATTAGATATTATTTTGTGATAAAGATCACAAAATTATATTCATTCCATTTTAATGAGTTCTCCCTTTATTTATATATATATATATATATATATATATATATAAAAGGAAGATCAAAATAGTTGAGATGTCCACAAGTCCGTTCATTGTATCAATTTATTATATATATATATATAAAAGGAAGATCAAAATAGTTGAGATGTCCACAAGTCCGTTCATTGTATCAATTTATTTTTATATACGTGTCATTATTTTCAATATAGATATTACCTGAGATAATTTTAAAGAAAATTGTTAAAATATGTGATACTACTTAAGCTTCCGTGGTTTATACGACCAACAATTGATGACAGTTGATACGATTGGTAATGAAGGGGTCCAAGAAGAAAGGGTGAGAAAGATCAAGGTCATATAGCGGTCAAAAGTCAAGAGCACGTGGCGGTAAATAGTCAAGCTGACTAGGCGGTCAAAAGGCTAGCCTATGAAATAGGTAGAGGTCAGGTAGACTTGTTGTTCAAGCAGGCGAGGCTGTTGGAAAACAAAGGAAGACGGCAGGCGGAACATGGGGTACAGGTCGGGATCGGCAGAGCTGAGCAGGGGCAGCTCGAACTGCAGGCCTATGGTCGAGGGACAGGTCGCAAATCAAAGGCCGGAAGCGGCAGGGCTGTGTAGAGACGACTCGGTCTACAGGTCTGCGACTCGAAGGCCCGGAAGTGCAAGCCACAAATCAAAGGTCGGAAGCGGCAGGGCTGTGTAGAGATGGCTCGGTCTGTAGGTCTGCGATTCGAAGACCCGGAAGTGCAAGTCACGACTCACAGGTTGGAAGCAGCAGAGCTGGTCGGAGTCAGCCCGACTAGCAAGTGACGCTTAGAGGCTGGATCCGATCGGAGGGCACGAGGCAGGGGCAGGCCGGAATAGATCAGATGAGCTAAGCTGAGCAGAAGTTGGAGGATCACAATTGTCCGTCAAGGGTAATCATTGCATACCCGTGAGATGTGCAAAGGCGGAGGTTTCTAAGGGAGAAGATGCTCTCATAACCAATAGTAGCCTGACAGATGCCCATCGCTATAAGACAAAACCCATGTGTAAAGGCGGGGGTTCCTCAACAAGAAGATGCCTTCACAATCAATAGCAGCATGACAGGTGTCCGGGATATACGACAAAGCCCAGCGTCTAACGTTTTCTGACAGGGTTGCAGGTTCTAGAAGCAAGGCGGGTGCATAAAAAGGAGGAGATTTCCTTGTACGCGGGTACGCGCTCTCTGGTCATTTTTTCCACAACTTTTCATTTTCAGTCTCTCTGCTTTTCTGGGGAAAAAAGGACCTGACTTGAGCGTCGGAGGGCCTGATCCGGGGACTTTTTTCCCTGGGTTCTGGTCTCTAACGTGGGGGAGAGGAGATCGTCTGAGTGTGTGCATGGTCCTGCAGCATCGTCAGCCGCCCGTGGGAGCCGAATCGCCCACGACTTTCCATCAACAACCAAGCCGTCGCGACCAGCCTTCGTTCGACTCAGCTTCCGGACAGGATCAAATTTGGCGCCGTCTGTGGGAAACACAACAGCCTGATCCGAAGCGTGAAGATGGAGGACTCTGGTCGAAGCTCCAGCAGGAGGATTAATGTTACCATGACCGCGGGGGAGTACGAGCTCTTCAAGGAGGTCAGAAAGCGAGCCGCCTCTGAAAAACAATGCACGGTTTCACGACCTCACCTAGCCCCTGAAGCATCCAAAGAACCAGCTCCTGTTTCCGACAGGAGCTCAAAGAGAAAGCAACCGGAAGCACTCCCTCGTACTTCATTCCGAGAGCCTCGCCGCAACTATCATCGAGCTGGACCTCGAGAGCATAACCCGAAGAAAGAAGAGCCGCCGGCGTCGGTGGCGGAGAGCTCTCTACATCCACCCCGGGATTCAGGAAAGGGGAAGACTATAATCTCTGCCAGAGATCTGCTTGAAGATCCGGATGATAAGGTACCCTTCTCGGCTCAGATCTTGAAAGAGAGCCTGCCAAGGGGTTATCGAGCCCCAAACATCAGAGAATATGATGGGAGCAAGGACCCGGAGGAGCATCTGCGGAAGTTCAAGAATGCGGCTATGTTGTATCAATACAGTGATGCCGTCAAATGCCGAGTCTTCCTACATACCCTATCTGGGTCGGCGCAGAAGTGGTTCGATGGATTGCCCCCAGAGTCCATCAACCGCTTCATGGATTTCAAAATGGCCTTCCTGCGTCGTTTCGCCAGTAGTCGTAAGTATCAAAAAACCGACCATTGCCTTTTTGCTTTTAAACAGGAGTCGACTGAGCCTCTGCGAAGCTACATCAACCGGTTCAGTCAGGTGGCCAATGACGTCCCCTCCGCAACCTCAGAAATATTGATGAGCGCCTTCTCCCACGGATTGCGAGAAGGGGAATTCTTCAGGGACCTCATCAAAAACCCCGCCCGGAGTTTTGACGATATGGTGGAGAAAGCCTCTTGCTACATCAAGGTGGAGGAAGCTCAGGCCGCTAGAAGAAAGGCCGAAAAAACGGTGGCTCCTGGCAACCGACCTGAAAGGAGAGCACCACAGCAAGCCCAGCCCTTCCATCGCGTTCAACCCAGGCCTGCCCCTCAGCCCGCTCAGGGAGTCAGACCAGACCCACGAGTTGCTGCCATACACGCGCCTAGGCCTGGACCAAGGGGAGCACCATATTGCACATATCATCGGTCCAGGACGCATGATCTCAGTAACTGCTTCCAATTCGCTCGTGATTCCAGGCGAGCTGCCGAGCAGGGTCTGCCCCCCCCAGAGTTAGCGCCCCAAATACAGAGAATGGAGGAGGAACGAGCCGCGGTTGGACGTGCTCGTCAGGCCCGACCCGACCAAGCCGGTCCTTCTAATCAAGCCGGTCCCGGGGAAGATCGAAGAGATGCCGGAGAGCTGGAAAACCAGGGTAACGTCGCTGTACAAGAGATCGGCATGATTTCAGGAGGGCCCACTGACGGGGACTCAGGCCGAGCCCGTAAGTCGCACGTTCGGCGGTTGTATGTGGGAGCTGTGGGGTGCAACCACGAGCAGGCGTCTGGCCCTATCATTAGCTTTGGGCCACAGGATTTGGAGGGTCTGGAACTACCCCACGACAATGCTCTCATAATCAAGGCCGTTATCGCTAACAGCCGAGTGGCCCGGGTATTTGTGGACACCTGGAGCTCGGTCAACATTTTGTTTAAAGCTGCGTTCGAGGAGATGCAGATTGATGCCGCTGAGCTCCAACCCGTGACCACTTCTTTGTACAGGTTCACAGGCAACGAAGTCAAGCCCATGGGTCAGATCAAGCTGGCCATCTCCATGGGCACTGAGCCGCTGGTGCGTACCCGGAGGAGCACCTTTATAGTGGTGGATTCGCCTTCCTCCTACAACGTCATCCTGGGAAGGCCAGCTCTGCATGAATTCCGAGCTGCTGTCTCCACTTTTCACCAGAAGATCAAGTTCTCGATCGGCGAGCGGGTCGGGGAAGTCAAGGGAGAGCAGAAGGTGTCTCGCAGCTGCTACATTGATATGGTCCGGGTGGAGGCGCGCAAAAGCCGAAGGATGCAGGATGTTGGTGTACACGCTATCCAAGAGGAGCCTCTGTCTATTGCCGAGGAGCCTATCCCTTGGGAAGAAATCCAGTTGCACCCTGACAGAGCGGAGAGCATCACTCGTATTGCCAGCGACTTACCGCCGGAGCTTAGGTCAGAGCTGATACGGTGTCTGAGCCATAATAAGGACGTTTTTGCTTGGTCCCCGGAGGAATTGCCCGGGATCAGACCAGAGATAGCCGAGCACAAGCTGCATTTGATACCTGAAGCCAAGCCAGTCAAGCAGAAGAAGAGAAATTTCTCCGCTGACCAGAATAAAATTATCCGAGCTGAAGTGGATCAGCTCAGGAAGGTAGGACATGTTCGAGAGGTGCAGTTCCCGTCCTGGCTTTCCAACATTGTACTGGTAAAAAAGCCTAACAACAAGTGGAGGGTGTGCATAGACTTTCGTGACCTCAACAAAGCCACCCCCAAAGACTGTTATCCTCTCCCGCGGATCGATCAGGTGGTGGATTCAACTGCTGGCTGTGAAAGGATATGCATGATGGACGCTTATCAAGGATATCATCAGATACCCTTGGCTAGGGAGGATCAGGAGAAGGTTAGCTTCATAACGGCCGACGGTACTTTTTGCTATACGGTCATGCCATTTGGACTCAGAAATGCTGGGGCTACCTACCAAAGGATGATGGATAAAATCTTTCGAAATCAGATCGGGCGGAACGTGGAGGTCTATGTTGATGACATCCTAATCAAGTCCCCCCTGGCATCCAGTCTAATAAAAGATGTAGAAGAAACCTGTGGGACTCTGAGGCAATATGGTGTAAAGCTGAATCCCCTGAAATGTCTGTTCGGGGCCAAAGGAGGGAAGTTTCTGGGCAATCTGGTGACTGAGCGAGGGATAGAAGCAAATCTTGAGAAGGTTCAAGCACTTCGGAACATGCAGATCCCTCAGAATCTGAAGGAAACGCAGAAGATAGTCGGCAGGATAACAGCGCTGTCTCGATTCATCTCCAGATCTGCAGATCGAGCCGCACCCTTCTTCAAAGTGCTCAGGAAAGCGGCTAAGTTTCAGTGGACGGAAGAATGCACACAGGCCTTTGAGGAGTTAAAGCAATACCTAGAATCTTTGCCATCGCTGTTTAAGCCTGTTGTGGGAGAGCCCCTTTGGGTCTACTTGTCAGCCACCCCCGAGGCCGTGGGGGCCGTGCTGGTCAAGGAGCAGGACAATGTACAACGGCCGGTGTATTTTTTCAGCCATCTATTGAAGGGGGCTGAGTCTCGGTACACGGCCCTGGAAAAGTTGGTTTACGGACTTGTTCTCATGGCTCGACGCCTCCGACCGTATTTCTTGGCGCATCCTATCACCGTCCTGACAAATAGTACAATGGGTCGAGCTCTCACCAAGGTGGAGGTAGCGGGTCGGCTTATCAAATGGGCAACCGAGCTAGGGGAGTATGATATACAGTATCAACCCCGAACCGCGATCAAAGCACAAGCTCTGGCAGATTTCGTGACAAAGGCTTATCAAGCAGACTCGGAGGAGGTCTGGAAAATTTATGTAGACGGGTCGGCTACCCATCATGGAAGTGGTGTAGGTGCGCTTCTAATATCTCCAAAGGGAGACATTATGCAGCTGGCTGTACGGCTAAATTTCAGAGCTACCAACAATGAGGCGGAATATGAAGCCTTATTAACAGGTCTGCAAGCGGCTCGACATGTAGGGGCCAGCCGAGTCATAATATTCAGATTCCCAGCTAGTAACTCAGCAGGTGACCGGGCAGTTTGAGGTAAACAACGAAAAGATGCAAGTTTACAAGGAAGCCTATGAAAAGATGAAGGAAGAGTTTAAAGATGTCGCAGTCACTAAGATTCCCAGGGCTGAAAATGAAAGAGCGGATGAACTAGCTAAAATGGCTAGCTCCCTGACCACTTGGACGTTTGATAGATCTATGGCACAGACCTTCCTTATAGCTCAGATATATCTACAAAATAACCTGGGAGAAGTAATTGATTGGAGGGCGCCCATAATAAGCTTCCTCCAACAAGGAATTGTACCCACCAACTTAGAAGATGCGCGTATGCTCAGGAGACAGGCCCATTCTTATGTTATGATCGGAGATCAATTATACAAAAAGTCTTTCTCCAGACCTCTGCTCAAGTGCTTGAATATGGAAGAAGCGGATCAGGCCTTGCGGGAGATACATTCGGGATGCTGTGGCAACCACGCAGGTGGAAGAACGCTGGCCCGGAAAGTACTATTGGCCGGGTATTTCTGGCCTACCCTGCAGAAGGACGCACAGAAGCTGGTGAATACTTGTTTGTCATGCCAGAGGTATCAGAACCTGACGCACCGATCCACAGAGCTGCTGAGAACTTCTATATTGTCTTGCCCATTTGACCAATGGGGTATGGATATCGTAGGACCTTTCCCGATGGCTACGGGGCAAAGACGTTTCTTGATGGTAGCAGTAGATTACTTCTCCAAGTTGGTGGAAGCGGAAGCCCTGTCCAAAATCACTGAAGATGCGGTGATCCAGTTCTTGTGGAAGAATATCTTTTGCAGATTTGGTTTACCTCATAAGTTAGTGTCGGACAACGGCAGGCAATTTCAAGGACGCAAGATACATAATTGGTGCAAGGGGTTCGGCATAACTCAGGCCTTTACTTCGGTGGCGCATTCTCAGAGCAATGGTCAGACAGAAGTGGTCAATCGAGAAATAGTGCGAGGGCTCAAGGTCAAGCTAGATCACACGGGAGGCAGTTGGGTGGACGAGCTGCCGAGCATTTTATAGGCCTATCGTACGACACCCAGAGAAAGTACAGGTCTGACATCTTTCCATTTGGTATATGGCAATGAAGCAGTTGTACCTCTGGAGGTCGGGATACCCTCCGTGAGAAGAACGATGTATGACGAAGGGAACACTGAGCGACGGCTGGCCGAGCTAGATTTCATCTGCGAAATTCGTGAACAAACAGCGGCCAGGTTGGAAGCCTATAGACAGAGGATGAGACAGAGCTATAATAGAAGGGTGATCCCTCATTTCTTCGGAGAAGGAGACCTGGTCTGGAAGCAGGTGAAACCCTTGGGGGAAGTGACAAAGTTGGCGCCTCAATGGGATGGACCTTACAAAGTTGTCAAGAAGTTGGCATCGGGGGCCTATTATCTGCAAGATGCTCAAGGAAGGAAGCTAGACCGACCTTGGAGTGCTAACTACCTACAGCCCTATCGGGTGTGAGGGGTGCCGACCCTGTTAATGTAAGCCAGGTCGGCAGGAGGGGCTGGATATAGTATGGTAGTCAAGCCAAAACTCAAAGATACGTATGTACATGTAAAAATTTCATCAGTTTTAGCAGTTGGTACAAATCATTTAAAAGGATCAAAAATCTCATCCGGGAAGCCTTGGATGATTTTCTCTGGATCCAAAAAGTCTGCGAGAGGAATGGAGTTCAAGAAGCTTCGTGCGTGGAGCTGTCGGATAACCCCGGCCGCCGTGTATGGTATGGTCGCAGAGAAACGTGCCCCAGCCTGGGATAAAAATTCGAGAGAGGTCAGATAAGATATTTGACTTCACCGGCAACGATCCTCCTCTCCTTCTTGATAGACGGCCAAGGCAGTGGATACTCCCGTCAAAGCCGCTCAGGACTGGGATAGTTCCGCCTTCAGAGCCCCCAGTTCAGCTGCTTGGGTTTCCAGTTGAGCCGCATGAGCCTCCAATTTCTTGTTCTTCTCCTGCAGAAGGGTATCCTTGGACTGTATTTCTTGAGCCTGATGGGCTTGTTGTTGCTGATACCCCTCCTCAGAGACAGCTCTCTCCTCCTTCAAAGCTTGGAGCTCATTTTTGACCTGCACCAGGGACCTTTTCTGTCGATCGGTCTGGTTGGTTAAGGCTTGGACTTCTGCTTGCAATGCGTAACTGGCTTGGGCGGGGTCATTCAGCTGCAACTCTAATTCGGAGACTCTCTCTCGGAGTTCTTTGCTTTCGTGATGAAGGGCGTGGAAGGATTGGTTCAGCACCAAAGATTCTGCATGAGTCTGGACGGAAGATATAACTCCCAGTTAAGGCAAACTAATACCAAGTGCAAGGTGAAGCGTACTTACTTTAGCCCAGGACTTCGAGAACCTATCCATCTGAGCTAATGGCGACGCGCTGTCCATCTGACTCATGCTCTTCGCCCACAAACTGCCGAGGCAGCCTCTCATCATCAGAATGCTCGTGGGGGCATCGTGTCGTCGAGCTAGAGCAGCTTCCGAGGGGATGGTGGTCCTGTAGTGATAGTGGGAGGAGGAGGAAGGTTGAGAAGGGCCGGCGTCAGAACCAGGAGGAGCAGGAGGCGGCTCGGGAACGGGCTCAGTTGGCACGGGGTCTTGACGATCGCCTGGGTTGTCTTCCTCTGCGGGAGTGGGGGCAGAGCGGAATACAGCTGGTCTTCCCCTGTAAGGGTTGGGAGAGGCTGCCAGATAAACGAAACAAAAATTAGGAAGGGAGTGGGGTCAGAGTCAGCCACGATGGCCGCAAGGGGCAATATGGCAATAAAAGGAACAGGACTAAGCGCTTATAAAGTCAGACCTGGTCTTCGGCGCCACCTGTGAAGCAGGGGCTGGTTATCAGAGTCAGAGTCATCAGAGCGAGGCCGACCCTGTGAAGGAGCTGCAACGCCCCTGTCTGTGGTGCCCCGACCGGATGAGCTTCGACCTGCACGATGAAGGGCTGCGCGACCCCGTCTGGAGGCCCGGGGGGCTCCTCGGAAGACGCGTCTGGCCAGACGGCCGGATGGATCACAACCCCGACCTCGGCTCGGGTAGGCAAGTGAAGGAGAAGCGTTGTGTGAGGCGGGGTTGGAAGTAGGCTGAGGCGCTGCCCCAAATGAGGTGGATCCAGAATGAGGGAATAGCCTCCTCTCCAAGATCACCCGACCGCGCCGCAGTATTTCCAGATCACTGAGGGGCAAAGGCAGAACCTCTGATGCGCGACGCAAAGCCTCAGCTGTAGGCACCAACGCGAAGGGTCAGTCTAACAGAAAATGAGCGAAAGGGGGAGCTCAGCACAAACTTACCTAAGGAGTGCGGTGTTTCAGGAGAGGGAGGGCTCAGCCTGAAATAAGAAAGTAGGTCGCTAGATAGCAGTCTTGTTAGATTCAGGCGCCAATCCTCCATCTGGGTTGCAACCATACTAAAGTGGAGATCCATATGGAACTCTTCCAATGTCGGGGGTAGAGGGAGGGTAGGTTGTCAGCGCATGGGCCAGTCTGTTTCCTCTGGAAACCGGAGAAAGAAGAATTTTTTCCTCCAGTTAGCACTGGGAGGAGGGAGAGGAGAGAAGAAAGCAGTATGACTACGAGCTTGGAAGTAAAAAAGACCATCGGCGTGCCGAACAAGAGCAAAGAAGCAGTGAAAGAGGGGAGCGGACCAGGAAACCTCGCAAACTTCGCAAAGTATTACAAAGTCACATAAAATCTTTATGGAGTTGGGAGTTAGCTGACCTAAGGGGATCTTAAAGTAGCGGCACACTCCAGACAGAAAAGGATGCGGGGGTAGACGAAGGCCAGATACAAATTGCTCGGTGAAGAAAGTACAAGAAACACGCGGAGGATCGAAATACAAGTTCACACCAGTAGGGATGATGGGGTGGAAGCTAGTAGGGATTTCATAAGTGTACCGTAGGTCATCCCAATCCAACTCAGCAAAAGTCGAAGCGTCTGGGAAGTGCTCCGCCAACAAGGAGATCCAGGAAGGAGAAGCCATTGCGAAAGAGATTATCTTAGAAGATAGGAAGAGCAAACGAAAAGAAGAGGTTGGGAGAAGAGGAAGGATCGCGGCAAGGTCTTGGAGAAAGTCAGTCGGCGGCAGCGACGCTTGGGTGCTCCGTGGTGGCGGCGAATCGTAAGAGAAGGGAAGAAGCAAGAAGATACTTATAGGTATTGCGGAGGAAGGACATTTTCGTAAGTTGACAACAGACGATTGATGCAGGGGCGGAAATAGACCGGAAACGCCTGGTGATGATCCTCGGAAGTACAACCGGGGGGCATTATAGGAAAGGCAGGGGCTCGAGATACGAAGCACCTCCTAAGGCGGTCGCTCCAACCAGGACAAAAGTGTACGGAAGAGCCATTGGGAAGACGGGTAGAGCAGATCAGCAGGCTTCAGGGACATGCAAGGTAAAGTCTGGCCTTGGCCGGGCTAGGTATAAAAGTAACTATCGGAGGAAGAGCGACGTAGCCGAACAAAACGAACAAAATAAGCAAGGGCGACCAGATTAGCAAAGATCTACCAGAGCCACGGACGACCTACTAAGAAAAGAAACAAGCTAAGGATGCATGAAGGGGAGGCAATACAATTATCCAAAGTTCAATACGACCATACGAATAAGCACAATCAGGGAAGGTTCAGCATCAACACATAAAAGGTAAGCATTACAACATGGTTCCGACTACACAACATCTGAAGAAGAGGGCGCAGGATCAATGGAGGCCAACGGAAGAAGCAGGGGATCAGCCAGCACTATGGCGGAAGACGCGGGGTCAGAGGACGTTTCAGGAGCAGCAGCTGGAAGGGCCTGGGCAGAGATATCCACGGGAGCCGGATCGGCCGCAGGGGGAGGAGCCTCCAAGAGGAAGAGTCCATCATCCGCTTCGAAGGAAGGGAAAATTTCCTACGGCAATTCCCGGGCTAGGCGAGCTGTGTCCAGAAAGATGGCGGGAGGTGCCGAGCATAGAAAACCTTGCTCGAAGGCCTGTCTGACCCCACCAGTGACCCCATGACACAACAACAAGACCATCCAGTGTCCCAGTTTTTGGAGGAAGAAGGTAGAGCGGACATAGGCCAGTCTGTACGCCTTCAGCCGCTCTGATTCGCCAGCTCGGTACGCTTCCAAGCTGTTCTTGTTCTCGGCAACCTCGGCGCGGGCCATGGATAAATCGCTCTGGCCCTGAGACACTGCTTCTTGGGCCTTCGATAACTCCGCTCGCAAGGATTGGAGAGTGGCTTGGCAAGCTTCCCACTGAGTCCGCATGGTTGCCTCCCGGCTAGCGGCAGCACTAGCCAGGGCCTGGGCATCGGCCAACCCCATTTGCAGGAGCTCCCGACTTTGCCGTAGCGAACTCAAATCCGCCGATCGGGAGAGCAGCTCTGCCTCTTTGTCTTTCAGCTCAGAAATTGCCGCTTGATGGCGATCCGCTTCAGAAGCCAGGGAAGACTCACTTGTCTTTAAAGCTGCCTCCAACTTCTGAAGTTTATCGAAGGCGGCATGGGAAATGACTCGAGCAGAGGCCGCAGATTCCCCGACGGCACGCAGATAAGAATCCAAGCTTCCAAGAGAAGGCTCAGGAGGAGCTGAGGAAGTTACAGGGGGCTTTAGTTCCTGAAGACGTGCCTTGAGCACCGCGTTCTCTCGCTGAAGCTCGGCCGCTCGCTGAATGACACTCAGACTCGCGGAACAGGTCTGCAGGTGGCCATAGGAAGGGAAAGGGGGTTATAAAAGCGTATGAATTCCCAGAAGAGGAAGAAGAATAGCTTACCGCTACCAAGGAACGAGCAATTTGATCAAACCCCTCCAAAGGGGAACTGCTCTCCGAGAATTGGCGGTTGGCTGATTGCCAGGTGGTGGCCAAGTCCCCATAGAAGTCGACCCTACAGAAGATAGAAGATAGAAGATAGGTCGGCAGCGGGCGGGTAAGCCGGGTCGATCTCTGAAGGAAGTCTCCAGGAAGCCTCGAAAGCTAAGTCTGCAGAAGGCAGGTTCAGAGTCGGCATGGCTGAGCTCATAGGCGCAAGAAGAGGAGAGGCTGGGGGAATCAGCGAGTCCAGGGGCTGATCGCCAGAGGACGAAGGCGGGGCAGGTAATACACTCTGGATTGGTACCGGAGCTGTCAGGTCCAATGACGGGTCTGCCATTTCCAGATCAGAGGCCTTCTCCCGGGCCAAGCTTGTCTCCTGGGTCGAGCTCGTATCCGAGGACCTAGAGGGGGAGGAGATACCCAATACCCATTGACGGCGAGGAGGTGGAGGAGAAGTTGCGGTGACCGGGGCCGCTCTCTTGCCCTTGCGCGTAAGGCGCAGCTTCATAGTAGGAGGGAGCAAGGGCACTTGTCCTGCGGGCGAGGGCTCAAACGCAGGTTGATCAGAGATGCGGGGTAGGGCTGGGTCTGTAGGGATGGGGGCAGGTGGCTCAATAAGCGCTGAGGTAGCTACCGTCTCTGAGGTTTGGTGTCCCGAAGGCTGTGGATCGGCGGGAACAGTGGGGTCAGAAGATAGGCCTTGTGTTAGCTCCTCATTCAGAGCTTGCAGAACGGCCACCGAGGGTATCTCCTGACTGGCAAAAGAGCGAAGGATGACATCCACTACAAGAATAAGAGGAAAAAGCACCTCAGTTAGCGAAGAGCGGCATATAAAAAGTAACAACTTACCAAAAGGAGCTCCGATTTCTGTGGAGACAGGACTAAGACCAAAAGCGTACAGAATGCCTTCTAGCATCAATACAGACAAGTGAACAACAACACCGCTCAGCTTGGCCACAGCTGCAGAGCAGGCAGGCTCATGAGCGTGCGAAGGGAAGTCTGAAGTAAGGATGGGACGCCATTGGGAAGGCCCGGCTAAGGGGACGGGGGGCTTGAGGAAGAAAAAGCGAGATCTCCAGCCTTTATTGGAAGAAGGTAGATCATCAAAAAACTTATGGCCCGGCTTGGCCTGAACGTTGAATACCCCCGCCTTGGCTCGCCGGAAGGAATAGAAATGATGGAATAATTGAGCGGTCAAGGGAATGTGATAAATGCGGCACAAGATGATGGTTCCGCAGACGGCTCAGAATACATTAGGATCGAACTGAGAGATACCAATACCACAATATTGACTCAACTTGGAGAAAAAAGGATGTAAGGGAAAGCGAAGACCGCCTAAGATTTGATCCCTAAAGACAGTGATAAACCCTTCGGGAGAAGAAGAGGGAAGTTTGGCGGGCGAGGGAAGTCGGAACTCATATGCGGCGCCTAGTCCCAAGTTGGATTGCAATGAAGACAGGTCGTGATGGTCTAAATCAAAGATATAGCGTGAATACCAGAAAAGTTTCTTACCATCCATGACTACGAGGAGTAAGCAAGTGAGGAGGTTGAAGACAAGAGGGGTCACGGGTCAGGCGCAAACAGGAAGGTGAGAAGCTTCAGGCGTAGACAGGAAGGCGAGAAGCTTCGGGCGCAAGCAGGAGGACAAGAAGCTGCACTACCAGAGAAGGTCACGAATGAGAGGAAGAGGATAGCGAAGCGTCAAAGTGAAGACGGCGGACTACTCTTAGGGTTTATAAAGCCCATTCATTCCTAGGACACATCGAGAGTCGAGCCAAGTATCTTTTTGGGTAACACACCCCAGCGCCGTCTGATAGGAAGTAAGCGCCGAAGGGTGCAAAAAGGGGTCAAAAGCTGGCGTCAAGGGGCGTGAGCAGTAGAGGCATCGGACAGGTGTCACCCCGAGGAGAAGCGCATTAAGGATTGACATGGAAAGGTAATCATGAAGGGGCGTGGCCTACGAAAGATGCATTTCTCCTCGAAAGGCCCGAGGCTAGGCGGGAAGTTTCATAAAGCTACAGAAGGCAGACAATTCAAAAGGGTCGCGAACGTGACAAGGCAGGCCAGCAGAAGTGAATGTCAGATCAGAGGAGTATCAAGCAGGCCTGTGGGGGTGTTGCTTGCTCGGACTAGCCGGGCAAGTTGCTCTGCGTAGACAGCCCCTGATCCGATCAGCTAACCAAGCACATCGCGAGAACCGCGGGGTTATCATAAGCTGCGAGGGCACTATGGCCCAAGGGTTGAGTAAGGTTTTCACGCTCCCTTCTCTATCCTTAATTTTATACCATACGTGATGCAATTGCAGGAAGAAACGCGACGCGAATGAGTAAGCCCAAAGCTAGCAATAACGACCAGAGCAACTAAAGCAATGAGGTCGGCGTAGGTGGGACGGATGAAGGCGGAGAAGAGCGATGCATCTATGCCTTCGTCGTTTGGAGTATCATTGCTGGTCGCAGACCAGCACCATCGCCACCGGTCTCGGATCGGAGTATCCTTACTGGTCTCAAACCAGTGCCATCGCCACCGGTCTCGGACCGGAGTATCCTTACTGGTCTCAGACCAGCGCCATCGCCACCGGTCTCGGACCGGAGTATCCTTACTGGTCTCAGACCAGCGCCATCGCCACCGGTCTCGGACCGGAGTATCCTTACTGGTCTCAGACCAGCGCCATCACTACCGGTTTCGGACCGGAGTATCTCCAGACTCTTGCCCCAGTGCGAGTTATAAGTGAGCTCTGTTCTCACGCCCAACGACCTTTCAGGTCGGTTCCCATGCGCGAATTAAAAGTGAGCCTTGCGCTCACGCCCAACGACTTTTTAGGTCGGTATCTCCAGACTCTCGCCCCAGTGCGAGTTATAAGTGAGCTATGTTCTCACGCCCAACGACCTTTCAGGTCAGCTCCCATGCGAGAATTAAAAGTGAGACTTGCGCTCACGCCCAACGACCTTTTAAGTCGGTATTCCCAGACTCTCGCCCCAGTGCGAGTTATAAGTGAGCTCTGTTCTCACGCCCAACGACCTTTCAGGTCGGCTCCCATGCGAGAATTAAAAGTGAGCCTTGCGCTCACGCCCAACGACCTTTTAGGTCGGTATCTCCAGACTCTCGCCCCAGTGCGAGTTATAAGTGAGCTCTGTTCTCACGCCCTCGGCTCCCATGCGAGAATTAAAAGTGAGCCTTGCGCTCACGCCCAACGACCTTTTAGGTTGGTAGTCCCAGACTCTCGCCCCAGTGCGAGTTATAAGTGAGCTCTGTTCTCACGCCCAACGACCTTTCAGGTCGGCTCCCATGTGAGAATTAAAAGTGAGCCTTGCGCTCACGCCCAACGACCTTTTAGGTCGGTATTCCCAGACTCTCGCCCTAGTGCGAGTTATAAGTGAGCTCTGTTCTCACGCCCAACGACCTTTCAGGTCGGCTCCCATGCGAGAATTAAAAGTGAGCCTTGCGCTCACGCCCAACGACCTTTTAGGTCGGTATCTCCAGACTCTCGCCCCAGTGCGAGTTATAAGTGAGCTCTGTTCTCACGCCCAACGACCTTTCAGGTCGGCTCCCATGCGAGAATTAAAAGTGAGCCTTGCGCTCACGCCCAACGACCTTTTAGGTCGGTATTCCCAGACTCTCGCCCCAGTGCGAGTTATAAGTGAGCTCTGTTCTCACGCCCAACGACCTTTCAGGTCGGCTCCCATGCGAGAATTAAAAGTGAGCCTTGTGCTCACGCCCAACGACCTTTTAGGTCGGTATTCCCAGACTCTCTCCCCAGTGCGAGTTATAAGTGAGCTATGTTCTCACGTGACCTTCGGTCGGCTCCCATCGAAATTAAAGTGAGCCTTGCGCTCACGCCCAACCACCTTTAGGGGTATCTCGGACTCTCGCCCATTGCGAGTTATAAGTGAGCTCTGTTCTCACGCCCAGACCTTCAGGTGGCTCCCATGCGAGAATTAAAAGTGAGCCTTGCACTCACGCCCCCTTTTAGGTCGGTATTCCCAGACTCTCGCCCTAGTGCGAGTTATAAGTGAGCCTGTTCTCACGCCACCCTTCAGGTCGGCTCCCATGCGAGAATTAAAAGTGAGCCTTGCGCCCACGACCTTTAGGTCGGTATTCCCACTCTTGCCCGGTCGTGTTATAAGTGATCTCTGTTCTCACGCCTAACGACCTTTCAGGTCGGCTCCCATGCGAGAATTAAAAGTGAGCCTTGCGCTCACGCCCAACGACCTTTTAGGTCGGTATCTCTAGACTCTCGCCCCAGTGCGAGTTATAAGTGAGCTATGTTCTCACGCCCAACGACCTTTCAGGTCGGCTCCCATGCGAGAATTAAAAGTGAGCCTTGCGCTCATGCCCAACGACGTTTTAGGTCGGTATTCCCAGACTCTCGCCCCAGTGCGAGTTATAAGTGAGCTCTGTTCTCACGCCCAACGACCTTTCAGGCCGACTCCCATGCGAGAATTAAAAGTGAGCCTTGCGCTCACGCCCAACGACCTTTTAGGTCGGTATTCCCAGACTCTTGCCCAGTGCGAGTTATAAGTGAGCTCTGTTCTCACGCCCAACGACCTTTCAGGTTGGCTCCCATGCGAGAATTAAAAGTGAGCCTTGCACTCACGCCCAACGACCTTTTAGGTCGGTATCTCCAGACTCTCGCCCCAGTGCGAGTTATAAGTGAGCTCTATTCTCACGCCCAACGACCTTTCAGGTCGGCTCCCATGCGAGAATCAAAAGTGAGCTCTGTCCTCACGCCCAATGACCTTTCAGGTCGGCCCTCATGCGGGAATCAAAAATCAACTCTCCTGCGAAAATCATATGTGAACTTGGCGCCCGCGCCTTACTACCTTTTAGAAGGATATGCCTCACATTGAGCGGAGCGTTTCCAAATAATCAGGTCAACTACATCTGGCTTCATTTTAGCTCCTTTATGCAAATTGCAAATATGCAGCAAACAAGCATGGTACGGAGTACGGGAGGTCACCCACCCTACCCCTAAAGCATCGATGTTAATTGCGGAATCAGTTTTTGCATGTTTATTGCAGTTTTAATTTTCAAGCACTATGTTGGTTTTATTATCCAAAATTCATACATAAGAAAGGAGTCATGATGCAACTCTTAGCTCTTACATACGGGTCAGTTTCTAAAAATGCTTGCTAGATGAAAATTGAGCAGGAAAGACTATGCCGGAAAAGGATAGATATACAAGTACAGCAGCACAATTCAATAAGCAGGCGATATAGCTAAGGCCACAGGAGGGAACGCTTTGCGGCAAAGGAGCCACTGAGACAACTATGGCCTGAACTAATTTTAACTCAGGGAAAGGATTGGTCATGGAGAATGAGCACTGCCGTGTGAAGAAATGTCTAGGGACTCAGAAGCCCCTGGGGCGTTCAAGGCTCGAGCCAGCTGCGCATGTAGGGAGTTGATGACTGTTTGTTGCCGGGCGATCGTGTCTTGCTTGTCGTCGAGATACGCACGGAGGAGAGATAGCTCTGTTTCATGCTCTTGTTTCAAGCGTTCTTGAAGGCTAAGTTGGCGCTGCAGGCTAGCCTGGCATTCCACTTTCCTCGCCTTCTCAGCATGCACGCAAGACTTCGCGACACGATACTGGGCTTCCATGGAGCGCAGGGCAGCTAGCTGACGAGCTCGATCCTTGGATAAGCGCTCCAGTTCACGTTCTTTCTCGGCAAGTTGTAAGGTGAGCTGATCTATTCGCGTTTGGGAAGGTGGTTGATCAACCTCCTCAGAAAAAGGAGAATGCATCCCGTGGGGAAGAAGCTGGTGTAACGCGGGTTAGCAAAAGAAAAGGGGAAGGCGTGGCAGGAGAAGATAGAATAAAGAAACGACCGCAAGACTCTTTATAAAGAGGATGGGTGGTTAAGTCAAAGCAACTACGTGGGCATGGTACCCCAAGCGACTCGCAAAGCAATTAAGGAGGCATGGTATCCCAGGCGACGCGACACAAAGGTTGATGCGTAAGGCAAGAAGCAGGGCGCGCAGAAATATGCTGAGATCTTAGAGATGTGCTGAGGTCTAGTCAGTCAGACTTTCGTCCTCCTTCGACTAGACTTGTGAGGGAGGCTTGTGATACAGTTGGCAATGGAGGGGCCCAAGAAGAAAGGGTGAGAAAGGTCAAGGCCATATAGCGGTCAAAAGTCAAGAGAACGTGGCGGTCAATAGTCAAGCTGACTAGGCGGTCAAAAGGCTAGCCTATGGAATAGGCAGAGGTCAGGCAGACTTGTTGTTCAAGCAGGCGAGGTCGTTGGAAAACAAAGGAAGACGGCAGGCGGAACATGGGGTACAGGTCGGGATCGGTAGAGCTTGGCAGCGGCAGCTCAAACTGCAGGCCTATGGTCGAGGGACAGGCCGTAAATCAAAGGCCGGAAGCGGCAGGGCTGTGTAGAGACGGCTCGGTCTGCAGGTCTGCGACTCGAAGGCCCGGAAGTGCAAGCCACAAATCAAAGGTCAGAAGCGGCAGGGCTGTGTAGAGATGGCTCGGTCTGCAGGTCTGCGATTCGAAGACCCGGAAGTGCAAGTCACGACTCACAGGTTGGAAGCAGCAGAGCTGGTTGGAGTCAGCCCAACTGGCAAGTGACGCTTAGAGGCTGGATCCGATCGAAGGGCACGAGGCAGGGGCATGCCGGAATAGATCAGATGAGCTAAGCTGAGCAGAAGTTGGAGGATCACAATTGTCCGTCAAGGGTAATCATTACATACCCGTGAGATGTGCGAAGGCGGAGGTTTCTAAGGGAGAAGATGCTCTCATAACCAATAGTAGCCTGACAGATGTCCTTCGCTATAAGACAAAACTCATGTGTAAAGGAGGGGGTTCCTCAACAAGAAGATGCCTTCACAACCAATAGCAGCACGACAGGTGTCCGGGATATACGACAAAGCCCAGCGTCTAACGTTTTCTGACAGGGTTGCAGGTTCTAGAAGCAAGGCGGGTGCATAAAAAGGAGGAGATTTCCTCGTACGTGGGTACACGCTCTCTGGTCATTTTTTTCACAACTTTTCATTTTCAGTCTCTCTGCTTTTCTAGGGAAAAAAGGACCTGACTTGAGCGTCGGAGGGCCTGATCCGGGGACTTTTTTCCCTGGGTTCTGGTCTCTAATGTGGGGGAGGGGAGATCGTCTGAGTGTGTGCAGGGTCCTGCAGCATCGTCAGCCGCCCATGGGAGCCAAATCGCCCACGACTTTCCGTCAACAACCAAGCCGTCGCGACCAGCCTTCGTCCGACTCAGCTTCCGGATAGGATCAACAGTATTAGGATACTCCAGGAGCTAGAGGGGGGTGAATAGCTTTGATCGTTTCAATATCTTGAAGCGAAGACTCGCCAATACTAATACTTAGATTTTACTTGATATTCACCTCATTGAGGTGATTATAAGGATCCACATAGTGCACACACTCTATTATAAAAACACTTCTTCTTGGAAATAATCTGGACGTAGAGAAACCTCATACAATCTAACAACAAAAAAATACAACAAAAAAACAAATACACAATATAATAAACACCTTGTTTAATCTCTTGTAGTTTATAGATGTCTCTTGGTAGTAGAAAATGCAGCAGCACTTGTTCTTCCAAACACCCAAGAACCGACGACCAAAATGTGTATGAGCGACACCTTTCAATCTCGGTGAAAACCCTTTTCCAGGGTTCACTCGATGCCTTTAATAGATTAGGCTTTTCCTTAATCGGTTGCCACGATATCCGACCGTCCAACACCTGTAGAATGGTTCTTTTTGGAATCCTAATCAATTGGTAAGTTATCCCAATTGATTCAGAAAGCGTTAATTGATTATCCAATCAAGTCCCACACTCTCTGTTCTCTTGCGAAAGACCTTAATCGATTAGCTCAATCAAATAAGACTTGTTAATCAATTGTCTCAATCTATCCTTCCTTCTCGTGACAAAATACTGCTTAATGGATTAGTTCATTCGATTAGGATTATCCTAATCAATTAGGCTAGGGGTAATCAATTGTCCAACCCTAACTTACTTAATCCAAGTCTAGGATACCCTTGCCCAATGCCCGGTTAACTGTGACCTATTGAGACTTCCCAACCAAGTATCCGATCAATCTTTGATCCACTTGAACTTTGACAACTTTTCATTGGACTTTCGATTACCAAGTGCGGTCATCCTTGATCCACTTGGATTTTCCTCTTACCTAACCGCAGTTAGGACTTCCCTTTGCCAACGTGTAACCCTCCTTGATTCACTTGGACTTTCCTTTGCCTAACCGCAGTTAGGGCTTTCCTTTGCCAACATGCGATCCTCTTTGACCCACTTGGACTTTCTTTCCTTTGTATAACCACAGTTAGGACTTTCTTTTACCAACGTACGGTCCTCCCTGACCCACTTGGACTTTACCTTTGTCTAACCCTTGAGTTAGAATTTTGTCTTGCCTAGTCTCCAGTTAGAACTTTCCCAGTCAAGTATTTGGTCTTCCATGACCTACTTGACCTCTTCTCACATATTATTCAAACATTGAAACTCAAACTCAAATCCATTCAAGCTTAATCAAACTGATCAACTTGGACCCAGGGATGATTGCACCAACAATCTCCCAACAATCTCTCTCATTTTGATGTTGATAATATGTTTAAGTTAGGCTAACCTATATTAGTCCAATTCCCATGCCAAATGCATGAATGTGAGTTTCTAACTTAAACCCCACATTTTCTTCCCCTTTGACACACATCAAAAACTCTTAACCTTAAGAGTCAATTATTCAAAGGAACTCAATGAAAGTCTCATACCTTTTATTGTATCCTATGCTCAACCTTGAGCATAACTCCATAACAATGAAAATTTCTAATCTTCCATAGTTTCCAATGCTCATCCTCGAGTGTTTATAACAATGAAGGTTCCCTACCTTCTATTGTTTCTTCATCCTTATATAAAAAAGGTTATACTTTTAAGGAAGACCTCCCCCTCAAAATATGCACTAAACTTCTGTCATTGCATCAATAATGATTTGGAGTTCCTAAACTTTTAGGAAATCCAAAATTAAAATTTTGTGGTTAAAAATTTAATATTGAATACAAACCTCCTCCTAAACTCTAAATTAGTCTTCTTTAACCATTTCTTTCTTATTTTCATCAAGAAAATTACCCTTAAATATTTGTCAAGGCATTTCTTTGGGTTAGGGATGATTAACTCGACTAAACATGGCTTAATGGATAGAAATCATACCATTTTAGCCAAAATCAGTATTTTAATCGATTGATTTCAACTACCAATCGATTACAGTCTATCTAAATCGGTTGAAGTTGGGATTCAATCAATTACCGTGTGCCAATAGATTGCTCTAATCAATTATTACTGCTTGATAGATCACTTGATCAATTTTGCAAGCCTCTGTGCTCACAAAAATTACCTCTATTGATTGCCCTAATTGATTGGGATGTGGTAATTGATTGAACCAATCAATTACGCATATATGAATTTTTTTGATTTTTGAAAATAATTTCAGATTTAATTTTTTAAAATCATAAATAATTCTATGATTATCAAAAAATCATGAAATTTTACATAGACATTACTTATGTCATGTACTATCAAGGAAAAATAGTTTTCTATGAAAATAATTCTCATTTTCAAAGATTGATATAAAATTAGAAATCATTGAAAACTTCAATGTTTCACTCTGCTTTGTATCCCACTATAAAAAATAAGGCTTTCTGGGACGAATTTTTAAAAAAAAATCGTTTCAAAATTGTTTGGGACGAATTCAGGGACGAAAGTTTTTTTGTCCCAAAATGTTTGATGCCAACTTTTGGAACAAATTATGGTTTGTTGAAAATTTGGCAATGAATTTGGGGATGAAATTGGCGACGAATAAAATTTTCATCCCCAAATTCATTGCAAAAAAGTATACAAATTTGTAACGAATAATTTTTTTGTTGCAAACTTAGCAACGAATTTGGGGACGAATTCACATAATTTTTTTTTTTTGCCAAATTGTCTCTATTTTTGTAACAAATTTGGGGACGAATTCGGTGACAAATTATTTTTTGTTGCCAAGTTTGTCCCTAATATTGCAACGAATTTGGAGACGAATTCGATGACAAATTAATTTTTGTTTCCAAGTTTGCCCCTAATATTGCAACAATTTTGCAATGAATAATAAATTTGTTGCAAAATTGTCAACGAATTTGGCAACGACTTAAATTTTCATTGCCAAATTCGTTGATAATTTTCATAAGCATTTGCAATGAATTTGGCAACGAAAATACTAATTCAATTAATAAATAAATTTTCGTCCCAGAATCTGGGACGAATTTTGGGACGAATTTTGTGGATTCGTTCCAGATTCTGGGACGAATCCACAGATTCGTCCCAGATTCTGGGATGAAATCTGGGACGAAAATAAATTTATCGTAAAATTATCGAGAAGATAGAATGGGGGCAAATCGTTTTCGTTACCAAATTCGTCCCTATATTAAAAAAAATTTTCCAGATTCAATTTATTTATGCAATTCAATCCATAGATACATAAACACCAAATTCAAATAACAGATTATATACATTCAACACATCCTAATTTCACATACAGTATTAATAATTGAACTCAACTCATAATTCAACAAATATAAATATCTCAACAAATTTTACAAGATCTATCTTCTTCAAGCTTCTAGAAAATATTATACAAGTTCAACAACCAAATGTTATATAAGTCCATCATCCATCCAAGAAGGTAAAAAAAACTAAGAAAACATCAAGTCATCTTTGTCTGCCACAAAAGCTTTGCTCCCCCTCAAATATCCTTTGCCTACATAACAACAAACAAATAAACCAGATCATGTATAACAAGAAAGATTGTAAATATGATACGATATGCCCATTTAATAAGAAAGATTGGAAACAAGACATAACTGTAAAATTCCTTAAACATTCAAATAAACACCCTATTTACCAACGATATGAATCATCCATGTCATAGCAACGGTAAATAAAATTATAAGAAGTATCTTGAAGCTAAGTACAAGTATCGTAAATATGATACAACCTAATATAATTGGCACATCAAATTGTTATGATAATACCTATTTCACCATATCAATCAATACCTACAAATATTCTATGTTCATGTGACATGGAGAGCGTGAAAGGTATTCTTAAAATTTCCTAACATATGAAAATAACTCAAATGAAGAAAACACAAACTAGTTAAGCTTAATTTGGTGATACTAGTCTTTTAGTACTCATGGTTACTTGTTTGCTAAGGAAACTCTAATCATAATTTGGAATTTGAACTAATAATGCAGTAGTAACAAATTTCAATAAATTAAAAGCAATTAGAAAATAAATAAATAAATAAATAAAATTAAAAGTTTAACATGTTACTTAATACTTACTTTTTTTCTCCGACCTTTAGTTCGCCTCACCAACCCTATTAAAAACAAATTGACAATATTAATTAAAATAAAAATTAGAAAAGTTAACAAGCCATTGATTAATGTGAAAAAAAGTAAACATGAGATAAATAATTATCATACATAATTAAAATCATCAAAAACCATCACCACCATCATCGTTATCATCGTAGTCATCATCATCATCGTCATTGGGAGGATTCTGACTTTGAGCGGAGCTCAACTGAAGGTGTCGCATGATTAATTCTTGTTGTCGGCGCATATCTCTAATATCTTTCTCCAAGTTAGCCCATTCTAGGTCTCTTTGCGCCCTTTCTTGGTCTCTTTGCGATATTATTTCCTTCAGATTGCTAACCTCATCAGTCAAGGTATTTATTTGGATCGTAAGTGCTGATGTGGAGGAAGATGTTCCAACTAATCTTTGGGGTCTGCTCAAGGAACCCATCCCCAATATCCTTCCCCCTTTTGGTCCTCCACTGGCCTCTAACCATAAACTCAAATTATTGCCAATAGACTCCTCAGACCCTTGACTATCGATACTAGCTTGTGAGCATGTTTGGGCTAGCTCAAGTTGATCATATTTTTCCTATTTTGTAAAACACATACGATATTGATTAGATATAATAGAAACACATATAATATTAAGACAGTGATGGTATGTAACTAATTAAATTTAAACCATATATTAAGACAAAATAAATATTAATTCCAACCTTGACTGCTTTTGCTCTCGCCCCACTCCATGTGTTATCTTTTTTTTTTAAAAGTGCGGGTGAAAGTATCAATGAAAGAAGGCTCCATCCCTATCTCCTTGGTCTAAAAAATTATTATTTCAAATAATGAAATAATTTGATATATATTAAAAATTTATGAAAGAGTGAAAAAATAACCATTCTCCATCTATGCTCATCTATGTTAATGGAGCCTCCCGCATATATAGCACATGAGTCACTAGAATTGTGAGATTGATTCATTCTATTCAGGTCTGTAACACCCCAAATTTCATGATTTGGAGTCCTAAAAGACCTTATTAAAATCTAGAAATGCTTTAGAAAAATTCTAGAGATTTTTAGGAATTTATACAATATTTTTATGCAATTTTTCGAGGTCGTTTGGTATTTTTACTAAACGAAAGAAGTTGCAAAAAAAATAAGGTCCAAGCCGAGATTCGAACCGTGGATCTCGGGTTAAGCCAAGCCTTAAATGAATCCGGTTAGCCAACTGTTCTACGGCTGTTTTGTTATAATATAAGGGAATTAAATATAGTTAAGCGGTCTTAAGAAACGAAATAAAATTTTCGTTTAAAAAAGGAGCCGAGGGCGGCTCGAACCCGAGACCTTCGGGAATTCACCTTTCCAGCGGACCAAGCGCGCCACTGATGTTTCGTGAACAAATTAATAATGAATTGGTCTTAAGCCATAACTGAATTAGAAAATACGTAAGTTATAAGAAGGGATTATTTTCCTCTCCCGTAACCTAACCTTTCCCCTCGCCTTCTCCCTTCTGCGCGCGCGACGTTCGTGTGCTCGGGCGGAAACGGAGCCGAGTCTAGGGCTTTATCTCCGGCAGCCAGCGAGGACCTTTCCCGTGAGATCTTCACATTCTCAAGACCCCTTCAGCGAGGAGAAGGTGTAGACGCAAGAGATCGCCGAGATTTGGAGCTCACCCGAGCCCTAGAAGCACTAGAAGGTTCCTCCTTCGGCTGTGAGTCAAGGAAACCCAAGGTAAGTCGCTACTCACCTGCAGTAAGAGTAGTTCCGAGATTTCATCTTGTGATGTTTCCTGGATTTTCGTGTGTTAGTGCATGATCTTGTTTTGTGCCGAGTTTATGCTTGATGGAAACTTGTGACAGATTTATAAATGCTGAAATCTCGTGTTCAGATTTATGTCTGCAAGAATTTTTTGTAAACAACTTTAGGTAGTGCTGGAAAATTCACCATGATCACTTGTGTATGAATGGAAGTTGATTTGAGAGGGTTCATGGGTTTTGAGTTGGCTCTGAATTGGTGAATTGAGTTCGGATGATGTCTTGCTTATTTAATCTATACTTGAATTCAGAGCATATTCAGAGACTTTAAATTGTCCTCAAAGTGATTTCCTTTTTAGTATGATAGCTGTGAATTTTGAATAGAATTAGGAAGACTGTGAATTGTTTTGTAAATACATGGTCAATTATTATGCATTATGTTGTAAGCCTAATTCTTCCAGTAGCCATGGATTTCCACGGAAAGGAATAGGAGTAGGTGTGCAAAGCGATTTTGAAGAAGTCCTTTAGTTTTCATGGGGTTTCAATTTGTCTTTTGATTCCAGATTTGGGAGGTTTCTGATTGTTTCTGACCAAAGTTGCTTTGTTCTGCCGTAGGGGATTAGATATGCTCTTTAGCCTTGCAGTTTGTATAGATATGTTCTTTACATGATATGCTGTCAGATTGTGTTTGTACAGAATTGAGGAAGTCTTGCAGTCTAGAATTGAGGAAGTCTTTAGGCATGCATTCTGGATTGATCTTCAAAAGAATAGACAACTACATTTGATGAAGATTCAGGTTGGTTTGTTCTTCAAAGGATGACATTCTTCTTGATTAATATCTTCATCCTTAATTCTCTTTCAAACTGGACAATTGAGAAAATGGATAGAATTGGATTCCAATATTCATATTTGGACAAGCAATTAATTAGAAGAGAGATTCAATATCTAAAATTATGCTACAGACAATGAGAAGATATCATGCGTTAGATTGAGGGGTGATTTGGCATCTACTTGAGAAGAAGAAATGAGCTTATCTAGACCTTGCGTTATTAATTGATCAACTTACTGTTAGACCCATTTTGTTATTAATTCCTTAACATGCCATGTTAGGTTGTTTAGTGGTGTAGATTAGTAATTTAGTACAGATTTCTGTTAAGCCTTAGTGCAGATTTCTGTTAAGCCTTAGTGCAGATTTTTGTTAAGCTTAGTATGCAGATTTTTATTAAGCTAGTATGCAGATTTCTGTTAAGTTAGTATGCAAATTTTTATTGAGCTAGTATGTAGATTTCAGTTAAGCTATTATGCAGATTTTTATTAAGCTAGTATGCAGATTTCTGTTAAGCATTAGTGCAGATTTTTGATAAGTATTGTATGTGCAGATTTCTTTTGTATTCTATGCATGATTGTGTGTTACATAGTTAGTTTCATTCATAGATGCACACGAAAGATACCCTAACAGTATTTTGGGTTTAAGAAAAGTATAAGAAAGATAAAGAAAAGTATAAGAAAGATAAATAAAAGCATAAGAAAGATAAAGAAAAGAAAGAAAAGGCCGAGGCCTTAAGTAGATCCCAAAGTCAAGACTTTAGGGATTTTTGGCACACAAGGTGCCTATTAAAATGCTAAGGCATTTAAAGAAGAAGTAATTAAGATTATAAGTATTTTACTTTTAAGAAGAGGATAGTACCCAACTTCCGAGGTTGTCGTTAAACAAATCCAGGTGTCCAATTCCGTGGTCTTGGCCCTGGTAGACCGAGGTATGCTCTTTTAGGATTGGTGGCTCGCTACCCCAACCTATTAGGGAACGCGCATAAGATGGTACTACGCCTGGGCCCAAGAAGAAGTTGATTATTATTTTGAAGTATTATAAGTATGAGTTTTTGAACAAGTAAAACGAGTTTTACATAAACATAAAGTATTAAAGATTAAGTTAGAACAAATGAAATAAGTTTCATATGCTTCCAAAAATCAGTAAGTTTAGTTCCTTATTCTACCATGTTTATCTAGTAGATGAGTAGTTTTCATGTTTACCTATTAGATGAGCAGCATGATTAACTATTAGAATTACATGAGTAGATTCCTTAGCTTTTCTTTGCTATTAGTTTGACATGAGCGGTTATGTTTATGCTTTATTTCTTTTTAGAGCATATAGTTTCTAGTTCTTTTCGTATACATGCACATTCGTGATTTTGTGAGTTAGATAGCGCTTACTAAGCAAATTTTGCTTATAGACTACACTTCCTCTTACTGCAGATAAAGGAAAAGAAAAGATTTAGCAAGGAAGGCGACAAGGTGGCGCAGATGGTGTGTGATGCCAGGACTATGGAAGCCTTGGGACTTAGTTTAAGAATTTATTAAGATTGCCATTTATTAAGAATGTATTAGATGAGTCATTTAGTCTTCCGCTGTTAGTTAATTGTATGTTTTTATTTTGTTTCCGCTATTCATTACTTGCATGATTCGATTTCATTAAACTGCGTGGTGATGTTATTCCTTTTGTGTGTTTGAGATGTGTTCCAGCCGCCTGTGGCTGTGTATATTATGTTATGTATTAATGATTATGGTCACCGGTACAGGGGAGACTCTGCCGGAATTTTTCGGTAGGGTTTCTTCAAGGATTTTAATCATACCGGTTAAGTAGAGTTAGTAGTTAAATATCGGTCATCCTTTGAGAGTAGTAGTAGTAAGAAGGGTGGTCGTTACAGTTGGTATCAGAGCAGTTCCCATTCTCCAGCATCACACATCAGCACCATCCTTGCCGTCTTCAAGTAAGAAAGTATTTGATTTTCTTTTATGCTTTCTTTATTATTTGCAGTATAGAGTATCTGCTAATATGTGCTTAGGAAAGAAGACAATTCATGTTTTAATTTTCTATGTTTTGATACGTATACTTAGGAAGAATAGAGACAATTTTAGTTTTGTTTCTCTTATATTCATATGCATCAGTATGTTTAGAAAGGATAGGGAAGATATCAAGTCTTCCAAAGACCATTAATGGATACGATGCGAGATGAATAATAGAGGATCGAGAAGTTAAGAGATTAAGAAATAAAGAAGTACCACTAGTAAAGGATAGTATGAGATAGAAATATTCGGAATTATTCTAAGTTCGAGGATGAACATTTTATAAGGAAGGGAGGATTGTAACACCCCAAATTTCATGATTTGGAGTCCTAAAAGACCTTATTAAAATCTAGAAATGCTTTAGAAAAATTCTAGAGATTTTTAGGAATTTATAGAATATTTTTATGCAATTTTTGGAGGTCGTTTGGTATTTTTACTAAACGAAGGGTGGTCATCACAAGATGAAATCCAGGAAAAATCACTCTGAGAAGCTCCAGAGTTATTCGTCAAGAAGAAAGACGGATCCATGATAATGTGCATAGATTTTAGAGCGCTGAACAAAGTAGCAGTTAGGGACAAGTACCCTCATCCCAGAATAGATGATCTATATGATCAGTTAAAAAGGCAATAGTGTTATCTAAAATAGACCTGCGCTCTGGGTATCATTAGTTGGAGGTGAAAGAAAGTGATACACCCATAACAGTTTCCAGGACCAGATCTGGACACTACAAATTTGTAGTCATGCCTTTTGGAGTGACTAATGCACCTGCAGTCTTCATGGACTTAATGAACAGAGTGTTCAGAGAATACCTTGATAAGTTTGTCATTGTGTTCATCGACGACAATCTAGTTTATTCCAGAACCCCAAAGGAGCATGACACGTACTTGGGAATAGTGTTACACAACCTTCAGTAAAAGCAGCTTTACACTAAATTCTCAAAGTGCGAATTCTAGTTAAATCAGGTGGCATTTCTAGGTCACATAATTTCTAAAGAAGGCATCCAAGTGGATCCAGCCAAAATAGAAGCAGTCAACAACTGGAGTAGACCCAAGAACGCCAGGGAGATCAGAAGCTTCCTTGGTTTAGCTGGGTACTATAGGAAATTTGTGGAGGACTTTTCCAAGATAGCCTCTCCACTAACAGCCCTCACCAGAAAGAACAAGAAGTTTGAATGGTCAGATAAATGTGAGCAGAGTTTCCAAGAGCTCAAGAAGAGACTGACCAGGGCTCCTATTCTGATTGTTCCAGAAAGTGACAGGAGTTTTGACATCTACAGTGATGCTTCCAAGATGGGCTTAGGAGCTGTACTCATGCAAGAAGGAAAAGTGATAGCTTATGCTTCCAGACAACTCAAAGATTATGAAAAGAACTACCCCACTCATGATCTTGAGCTGGCAGCTGTGGTCTTTGTACTAAAACTCTGGCGACATTATTTGTATGGCGTTCAGTGCAGAATTTTCATAGACCATTAGAGTCTTAAGTACTTCTTCACTCAGAAGGACTTAAACATGAGACAGCGTAGGTGGCTAGAGTTGGTCAAAGATTATGACTGTGAAATCCTCTACCATCCAGGCAAAGCTAATAAAGTGGCAGATGTACTAAGCAGAAAATCCATTGTATCCCTGATGTCTTTGTCATCATTAGCCCTACCACTGCAGAAGGAGTTGTCAGATTTTGGAATGGAAATTATTTATGGGCAACTCTCTACATTGACCTTAGAATCAACCTTGCTTGAGGATATACAGAGAAAGCAAAGTGAAGATCCAGATATCCAAAAGATCAAGCAAGGGATACAAGAAGAAGGAAATTCAGAATTTTGAGTATCAGACAGTGGAATTCTTTATCAAGGAAGTCGCCTGTGTGTTCCCAATGATGAAGAGCTGAGAAAGAAAATTTTAGAAGAAGCTCATAGTACACCTTACTCCATGCATCCTGGTTCTACCAAGATGTATCAAGACGTGAAATAGAGATTCTGGTGGTCTGGACTCAAAAGAGATGTAGCTAAATATGTCAGTACCTGCCTGACATGTCAGAGGGTCAAAGCTGTAATGCCCGAAAATTCTCAAACTTGCATTAGAAATATTCTATGATTTTTCTGGAATTTTTAGATATTTTTCCGGAATTTTCCGGGTAGCGGAAGTAGCAAAAATAATTAGAAGAATAAAAAGGCTTAAGCGGGAATCGAACCCGGGACCTCTCGGGTCCGCTAAACCTTTAGTTAGCCTTGGTAACCGGTGAACCCAGCAGGGCCATGCTGAGAGAAAGAGGAACCAATTATATTTATATTAGAGATGGGTTCAATAATCCACTTAATATAAATTAAGAACTTAAGTGGGTTTGGTTTAATTTTGGTTCGGCAGCCCTCTCCTCACAAAACCTCACGCCACCTTCTCCTCTCAAACCCTCACGCCGGCGCCCCTCTTCCTCCTCCTTCTCACGGCACACCAAGCCCAAGGGTCAAGGGAACTCCTTCCGGCGACGACTCCAACACGAAAAAGGTTCTTCTCCGCAAGAGGAACGCGAAGACGTGAGCGGATCGTCGAGAAGATCATCCCCACCGGAGTTTTAGCGAATAGAATCGTAAGAAATTACGAATAGGAGGTAAGAAACCCCTCACCTGCAGTATAATAGCTTCCGATTGAGTTTTTATGCTTTAGTTAGGATGTATGCAGATTTTTATCGATATCTAGGGTGTATTTAACTCTCTTCGCAGATTAGGGATTTAGTTGAGCACCTCTAGATGGGCCGGACACGTTTTCCCTCTTCAGATAGGAGGTTAGACATTGCCGGGTGCCTAGAGGTGGTCTCCCTAATAGAGAGGAGAGCTAGGGCACACTAAGTGTTCGATAAAATAGCTAGTTTAGTAAAAATGCACCATATGCATCTTTAACAGCTCAGTTAGATACGTTAGAAGTATCTATTCAGTATTCTCAGTTTATTACAGCTTATATGGATCAGATATCCAATGGGTGGGCTCCCACAGTCGCCTCTAGGTTTAGATAACCTAGCTCTAGGTTCAGATAACCTAGAAACGATAGAATAAGTAAGTATTAGCTATTTCAGTATTTTATTTTCAGTGGCACTGTACTGGATCAGATATCCATTGGGTTGGACTCCCACAGTCGTCCCTAGGTTTAGATAACCTAGTTAACCCTACTAAATTCGGGACTTGCAAACCCGGGTCTAGCTAGGGATGCGCGCATAACAAGTACAGTTGCCGGGCCCAAACAGCATGATTATGTATTTTCACTTATTATGAAATAGTTTTCAAAACTCAAAATTTGTTATGTTAGTTGAGTTTGAATTCAGTATCAGTTAGTTTCAGTTTAGCTTATTATATGTTCAGCCCAGTTTTTATCTGATTTGGGTATGATAGCTCTATGTTCAGTTCATGTTCACATGCTTTAGATGATAGTATGCCATGGCTAGTTTTGATTGCTATGTATTGTATGATAGTATGCCATGTTTTAGTTCAATCAGTACATATTTCAAACGGCATGTTTTAAAAGCATATTGCATCGAATGCATGTTTTTGTGAGGTAGATGGTTTCTTACTAAGCTTTAAGCTTACAGATACTATTTTTCCTTATACTGCAAATAAAGGTAAAGGAAAGATGGACTAGCAGAGGGAGCTGGAGGACAATGCAAAGGATGGTGTGTGTGGCAGGAACTGGAATAAAAGACCTTGGAGAGTTTAGCAAATTATAAACTAGTTCTTCCTTAAGACATTTTCTTATACTTTGCTTTTTATGCATTTCTAGTAGTTAAAGGTTGTGAGTTGATGAACCTTGCTTTAGCTTAAGTTAGAATTGTTACTACATGTTATTAGAATGGTTTATCATGTATTAGATAGTTGTTATGTGGTATTTTGGCACGCCAGAGTGCTGAAATCAGAGTTTCAGCCCGAAATCAGAAACCCCTGATCGGTCAGCAGACCGATCAGGGAGTCTCTGATCGGTCAGCAGACCGATCAGGGACCTGATTTCTGCGTACAGCAACTTTCTGTTCGTTCCCTGATCGATCCATGGATCGATCAGGGGCTGGGAAGCTTCTGATCAGTCGGTAGACCGATCAGCGATCTGGTTTCTGCGAACAGAAACTTTTTGTTCGTTCCCTGATCGATCCGTGGATCGATCAGGAGCTGGATCGCGGTTCACTGATCGGTCAGTAGACCGATCAGGGACCGGCTGGATCGGTCGGCAGACCGATCCAGCAGCGTACATAATTACAGCCTAGTTATGGATCGGTCGGTTGAACGATCCGGAGTTTCCTACCGTACCAGTATCAGTAGATCGGTCTGTGGATCGATCCGAAGTTAATAGTTTAGCAAAAATTTAAATTAGATCAGCTTTCCGCACAGTCAGTTCAGTACAACTGTAGCGATTCGCCTTACAGCCTAGTAGTTAGAAGGCGGGTCGTTACAGAGTGGTATCAGAGCCAGGTTCCATACTTCCTACACACACATCAGCATTGTACTTGCAGCTTCCAAGTAAGGATACCTCTACTCTCTTTATTGTTTCTTGCTTTCTAGTTACAGTTCATGTTTATATGTCTATTGCCTGTTAGTCTGTGCTAGTCTTTTAACATGATATCAATAGTTATATAACTTCAATTACCTTAGTTATGTTATGTTCTCTATGTCTTTAGTAATGGCACGAGGACGCCCAGCTAGAAGGGCACTAGCTACTGAGCCCCAGCAAGAGGCAGGCGGTTCAGTGCCTCCTCCAGACCTTACAGCATTAGTGGCTCAGTTACAGCAGCAGCTAGCTGAACAACAACAGGAAATAGCCACCTTAAAGGCTAATCAGCAGAGTACCCCCACAGTCACCCCGGAACCGAATTTGACTACTCCGGTAGTCTTGGAGGTTCCACCAGCTCAGCTTACAGCACCAGCCCCAGCAGCTGAGCCAAGAAAGGAAGCCTATCTGATCCAGTGACAGCGGGTCAAGCCAGAGAACTTCTCAGGCACTAGTGAACCATGGGATGCACAAGCCTGGTTCAAAATACTGGAGAGCACGATGGAGCTTCTGGACTGGCCAGAACACGAGAAAGTGAAGTGTGCCTCCTTCTGCCTGACAGGGGACGCACGCATGTGGTGGGAGAGAATCAGAACGAAGCGCCCAGTGAACCAGATGACATGGGCTGACTTCGAGAAGGAGTTCTTCGAGGAATTCTTCCACATACGGGTTACAAACCGCCACTACGACGAGTTCACTGAGTTTCATCAGGGCAACCTATCAGTTGAGGAAGTCGTGAAGAAATTCAACCGGTTGGCTCGTTTATGCCCAGAGCTAGTCGGCACAGAGAAGGAACGGATCCGGTTGATGCTCAAGATGCTGAGGCCAGAGATAGCAGTGAACGTGGCTGGTGGCATACATAGGCCACAAACCACAGAGGAGTTAGTGAGCAGTGCCTTGACCACAGAGCATTACCAGAACAGCATAAAGCAGCAGAAGCAAGTCTCCTCAGAGTCCAAAGGCCAAGGAAACTCTCACACTCAAAAACAGCAAGGCCACAGCTCCAACTGGAAAGGGAATTCCAACAACAAGCGCAAATCAGGGAGTGACTCAAAAGGAGGACCACCTAGCAAGCGACCCAGTTATCCAAAGTGTGCCACTTGTGGGAAATTCCACCCAGGGGTTTGTCGCAAGGGCACACGAGGATGCTTTGAATGTGGACAAGAAGGGCACATGGCCAAGCAGTGCCCGAACAAGGCCGGTCTTCCTCAGCTACAGCAGATTCAGTATGCAGGCCAGCCAACTCAGTTATATCAGATGCAGACTGCTCTAGAGGGTCCACATATCAGCCAGGGCAGATTAGAAGCCCCTTCAGCTATGGCGAATGCGAGGATCTACTCACTCACCAGAGAGGACGTAGCTAATGCCTCGACAGTTGTCACAGGTCAGATTAGCATTTTTCAGTATAGTGCTACTGTTCTATTTGATACTGGGGCAACCCATTCATATATAGCCAGGATGTTCTCCGAAAAATTAGAAATACCCCCAGAGGTACTCAGTGGTCAGTTTCTGATGGCACTACCTTCAGGAGAGGTCATGGCATCCACGCACTGGCTCAGAGCAGTGCCAGTCATTATAGCAGACAGGGAACTCTTTTGCGATTTGATCCTGCTAGAAATGACTGACTATGACGTCATCATTGGAATGGACTTTCTGATCAGATACGGTGCTTCCATAGAGTGCCGTAAACAGAAAGTCGTATTCCAACCCGAAGCAGAAATACAGTTTGAATACCATGGAGAACCAAAGAGAAAAGCCAGAAAATTTCTCTCAGCAATGAAGGCACAGAAGTTGATGGATTCAGGATGTACGGGGTACCTAGCACATGTAGTCAATACCAGCCAGGACAAGGGCCAACAGCTAGCAGAGGTCCGAGTTGTATGTGACTACCCAGCAGTCTTCCCTGAAGAGTTACCAGGCCTAGCACCAGTCAGGGAGATTGAATTTGAGATAGAGCTTTTCCCCGGCACCAATCCTATTTCCAAGGCACCTTACCGCATGGCTCCAGCAGAACTGAAGGAACTTCATGAGCAACTACAGGAGCTGCTTGACAAGGGCTTCATACGCCCTAGTCACTCGCCATGGGTAGCGCCTGTATTGTTCGTGAAGAAGAAGGATGGAAGCATGCGACTGTGTATAGACTACAGATCACTGAACCAAGTCACGATCAAGAACAGGTATCCCCTTCCCAGAATCGATGATCTGTTCGACCAGCTGAAGGGAGTAGCAGTGTTCTCTAAGATAGATCTCAGATCAGGTTATCATCAGGTGAAGGTCAAAGAAGGGGACATACCGAAGACAGCCTTCAGAACCAGATACGGATACTACGAGTTCGTAGTCATGCCCTTTGGCGTGACCAATGCTCCAGCTACATTCATGGATCTCATGAACAGAGTATTCAGGGAGTATTTAGATAAGTTTGTTATTGTGTTTATCGATGACATCCTTATCTATTCAGGAACTCAGGAGGAACATTCAGAGCACCTGAAACTAGTATTGCAGACCCTTCAGCAGAACCAGCTATACGCCAAGTTCATGAAATGTGAATTTTGGTTAGATCAGGTGTCCTTCCTGGGTCACATCATCTCAAAGGATGGTATTATGGTAGATCCCAGCAAGATAGAAGTAGTAAGTAACTGGAAGAGACCTAAGAACGCTAGTGAAATCAGGAGCTTTCTGGGATTAGCAGGATATTACAGAAAGTTTGTAGAGGACTTCTCCAGGATAGCCTCCCCACTGACAGCTCTTACCAGGAAGAACAGGAAATTTCAGTGGACAGAGGACTGTGAGAACAGCTTCAGCGAGCTAAAAAGGAGATTGACCAGTGCTCCCATTTTGGCTCTACCAGACAACACCAGCAGCTTTGACATCTATAGTGATGCCTCTAAGTTGGGACTAGGAGCAGTGCTGATGCAAAACGGCAAGGTGATCGCCTATGCCTCCAGACAACTCAAGGATTATGAGAAGAATTATCCTACTCATGACCTTGAGCTTGCAGCAGTAGTGTTCGCCCTCAAAATTTGGAGACATTACCTATATGGAGCTTAGTGCAGAGTGTATACAAATCATCAGAGTTTGAAGTACTTCTTCACTCAGAAGGATCTGAATATGCGACAGCGCAGATGGTTAGAGTTGGTCAAAGACTACGATATAGACATCCTCTACCATCCAGGGAAAGCAAATAAGGTAGCAGATGCACTTAGCAGAAAATCCAGTGCTGCCTTATTATCTCTAGCAGCCATGTCACCAACCCTACAGAAGGAGATCGTAGATTTTGGTCTCGAACTCATCGTTGGACAGCTCTCTACTATGACCTTAGAGTCTACCTTGCTTGGTGATATTCAGTCAGCTCAGGAACAGGACCCTGAAATTCAGAAAATCAAGCAAGGGCTAGCAGAATCAGAGAGTAGAGAATTCAGAGTGTCCGATAGCGGGGTGTTGTATTTTGGTGACAGACTCTGTGTTCCAGATCAGGAGGAGCTACGGAGACAGATTTTAGATGAGGCTCATAGGACTCCCTATGCGATGCATCCAGGTTCCACCAAAATGTATCAAGACCTGAAGAACCGTTTTTGGTGGTCCGGGATGAAGCGAGACATCGCCAGATAAGTTAGCATCTGCCTCACCTGTCAGAGGGTCAAGGCAGAACATCAGTGACCAGGAGGAGTTCTGCAGCCTATACAGATTCCAGAATGGAAGTGGGAGGATATCTCTATGGACTTCATAGTGGGACTACCTAGAACCACGAATGGTTTTGATGCCATCTGGGTAATAGTTGACAGGTTGACTAAATCAGCCCACTTTTTAGCTATCAAGATATCCTACTCCATGGAGAAGCTAGCTCAGTTGTATCTCCAGGAGATCGTCAGACTTCATGGAGTCCCACGTACCGTTATTTCAGACAGAGACAGCAGGTTTACATCACACTTCTAGGAGTGTGTACAGTCAGCATTGGGCACGAAGTTAAAGTTCAGCACAGCATTCCATCCGCAGACAGATGGTCAGACAGAGCGAGTAAATCAGGTACTCGAAGATATGCTCCGAGCGTGTGCCCTAGACTTTAAGGGAAGTTGGTGCAAATATCTGAGCTTAGCAGAATTTGCATACAACAACAGCTATCAGGCCACTATCGGCATGTCACCTTACAAGGCTCTCTACGGGCGGAGGTGTAGATCTCCAATCTGCTGGTATGAGAGTGGTGAACAGAAGGAACTAGAGCTTCAGACAGATCTAGTAGCAGATACCACAGTAGCTATACAGCAGATCCGCCAGAGGATAGAGACAGCTCAGATCCGCCAGAAAAGCTATGCTGATACACGACGCAGACCCTTAGAGTTTTTAGTTGGGGATTCAGTGTTCCTCAGAGTAGCTCCCATGAAGGGAGTAATGCGTTTTGGGAAGAAGGGCAAGCTAAGTCCCCGATATGTGGGACCATACCTTATCAGCAGAAGAGTGGGCAAGATAGCATATGAGCTAGAGCTACCCCAGGAAATGTCAGCTGTCCACAATGTATTTCATGTCTCTATGCTGAAGAAGCATACCCCAGATGCCACCCAGGTGATTAAGCCCCAGTCGGTACAGATCCGCGAGGACCTCAGCTATGATAGTCGGCCTATTCAGATAATAGATCGAGCAGTTAAGAAATTGCGGAACAAGGAAGTACCATTAGTCAAAGTTATTTGGCAACACAGCAGAAGAGGCAACTTGGGAGACAGAAGCCAGCATGAGACAGAAGTACCCAGAATTGTTCTAAGTTCGAGGACGAACTTTTTATAAGGTATGGGAGATTGTAACGCCCGAAAATTCTCAAACTTGCATTAGAAATATTCTATGATTTTTCTGGAATTTTTAGATATTTTTCCGGAATTTTCCGAGTAGCGGAAGTAGCAAAAATAATTAGAAGAATAAAAAGGCTTAAGCGGGAATCAAACCCGGGACCTCTCGGGTCCGCTAAACCTTTAGTTAGCCTTGGTAACCGGTGAACCCAGCAGGGCCGTGCTGAGAGAAAGAGGAACCAATTATATTTATATTAGAGATGGGTTCAATAATCCACTTAATATAAATTAAGAACTTAAGTGGGTTTGGTTTAATTTTGGTTCGGCAGCCCTCTCCTCACAAAACCTCACGCCACCTTCTCCTCTCAAACCCTCACGCCGGCGCCCCTCTTCCTCCTCCTTCTCACGGCACACCAAGCCCAAGGGTCAAGGGAACTCCTTCCAGCGACGACTCCAACACGAAAAAGGTTCTTCTCCACGAGAGGAACGCGAAGACGTGAGCGGATCGTCGAGAAGATCATCCCCACCGGAGTTTTAGCGAATAGAATCGTAAGAAATTACGAATAGGAGGTAAGAAACCCCTCACCTGCAGTATAATAGCTTCCGATTGAGTTTTTATGCTTTAGTTAGGATGTATGCAGATTTTTATCGATATCTAGGGTGTATTTAACTCTCTTCGCAGATTAGGGATTTAGTTGAGCACCTCTAGATGGGCCGGACATGTTTTCCCTCTTCAGATAGGAGGTTAGACGTTGTCGGGTGCCTAGAGGTGGTCTCCCTAATAGAGAGGAGAGCTAGGGCACACTAAGTGTTCGATAAAATAGCTAGTTTAGTAAAAATGCACCATATGCATCTTTAACAGCTCAGTTAGATATGTTAGAAGTATCTATTCAGTATTCTCAGTTTATTACAGCTTATATGGATCAGATATCCAATGGGTGGGCTCCCACAGTCGCCTCTAGGTTTAGATAACCTAGCTCTAGGTTCAGATAACCTAGAAACGATAGAATAAGTAAGTATTAGCTATTTCAGTATTTTATTTTCAGTGGCACTGTTCTGGATCAAATATCCATTGGGTTGGACTCCCACAGTCGTCCCTAGGTTTAGATAACCTAGTTAACCCTACTAAATTCGGGACTTGCAAACCCGGGTCTAGCTAGGGATGCGCGCATAACAAGTACAGTTGCCGGGCCCAAACAGCATGATTATGTATTTTCACTTATTATGAAATAGTTTTCAAAACTCAAATTTTGTTATGTTAGTTGAGTTTGAATTCAGTATCAGTTAGTTTCAGTTTAGCTTATTATATGTTCAGCCCAGTTTTTATCTAATTTGGGTATGATAGCTCTATGTTCAGTTCATATTCACATGCTTTAGATGATAGTATGCCATGGCTAGTTTTGATTGCTATGTATTGTATGATAGTATGCCATGTTTTAGTTCAATCAGTACATATTTCAAACGGCATGTTTTAAAAGCATATTGCATCAAATGCATGTTTTTGTGAGGTAGATGGTTTCTTACTAAGCTTTAAGCTTACAGATACTATTTTTCCTTATACTACAGATAAAGGTAAAGGAAAGATGGACTAGCAGAGGGAGCTGGAGGACAATGCAAAGGATGGTGTGTGTGGCAGGAACTGGAATAAAAGACCTTGGAGAGTTTAGCAAATTAGAAACTAGTTCTTTCTTAAGACATTTTCTTATACTTTGCTTTTTATGCATTTCTAGTAGTTAAAGGTTGTGAGTTGATGAACCTTGCTTTAGCTTAAGTTAGAATTGTTACTACATGTTATTAGAATGATTTATCATGTATTAGATAGTTGTTATGTGGTATTTTGGCACGCCAGAGTGCTGAAATCAGAGTTTCAGCCCGAAATCAGAAACCCCTGATCGGTCAGCAGACCGATCAGGGACCTGATTTCTGCGAACAGCAACTTTCTGTTCGTTCCCTGATCGATCCGTGGATCGATCAGGGGCTGGGAAGCCTCTGATCGGTCGGTAGACCGATCAGCGATCTGGTTTCTGCGAACAGAAACTTTCTGTTCGTTCCCTGATCGATCCGTGGATCGATCAGGAGCTGGATCGCGGTTCACTGATCGGTCAGCAGACCGATCAGGGATCGGCTGGATCGGTCGGCAGACCGATCCAGCAGCGTATAGAATTACAACCTAGTTATGGATCGGTCGGTTGAACGATCCGGAGTTTCCTACCGTACCAGTATCAGTAGATCGGTCTGTGGATCGATCCGAAGTTAATAGTTTAGCAAAAATTTAAATTAGATCAGCTTTCCGCACAGTCAGTTCAGTACAACTGTAGCGATTCGCCTTACAGCCTAGTAGTTAGAAGGCGGGTCGTTACAAAAGCAGAACACCAGAGACCAGGAGGAGTTCTACAACCTCTTCCTATACCAGAGTGGAAGTGGGAAGACATATCCATGGACTTCATAACAGGTTTCCCAAGAACCACAAATGAATATGATGCAATATGGGTGATAGTGGACAGATTAACCAAGTCTGCTCATTTTCTAGCCATCAAGGTGTCCCACTCTATAGAGCAGTTGACACAGTTGTATGTTAAAGAGGTGATCAGACTTCACGGAGTTCCTAAATCTATTGTTTCTGATAGAGATGAGCGCTTCACCTCTCACTTTTGGGAGTGTGTTCAGACTGCACTAGGCACCAAACTCAAGTTCAACACAGCCTTCCATCCTCAGAGCTGATGGATGAGACTACTCGGGCTATTCAGAAGATTAGACAGAGAATTGAGACTGCCCAGAGTAGACAAAAGAGTTATGCAGACACATGCCGTAGGCCACTTGAATTCCAAGTAGGGGATTCAGTCTTTCTCAAGGTCGCTTCTATGAAGGGAGTGATGAGATTTGGCAAGAAGGGCAAATTAAGTCCTCGTTATGTAGGACCTTATCTGATCACAGAAAGGATTGGGAAAGTAGCTTACAAGATGGACTTACCACAAGACATGTCAGCAATACATAATGTATTTCATGTCTCCATGCTAAAGAAGTGTCTTCACGACCCCAGCCAAGTGATTCAGCCTCAGACAGTGCAGATCCAAGAGGATCTTAGCTACGAGAGTAGACCTACACAGATAGTGGACAGAGCAGTCAAGAGATTGAGAAACAAAGAAGTACCACTAGTGAAGGTCGTCTGGCAGAACCAGAAGCACGAGGAAATCACTTGGGAGCGGGAGGACAGTATGAGACAGAAGTATCCAGAGCTATTCTAAGGTCGAGGATGAACTTTTCATAAGGTATGAGGAGTTGTAACAACTCAATTTTCCCTGTTTCAAGTTCTAAAAGTCCATAAAAATATTTGGAAATACTTTTAAAATATTCTAGAGATTTTTAGGAATTTTTAGAGTATTTTTACGTAATTTTTGGAGGTCGTTTAATATGTTACAAAAAGAAAGAAGTTTTGACCAAAAAAAATGTTGAAGGTGAGACTCGAACCCATGACCTCCGGCCGAACCCGACCTAACCAGACGTAGCCAACCAACTGGGCTGCGCTCGTTTTGTTAACCAAGTATGAGGAGAAAGAGATTTAAGATGTAGCTATAATGGAAATAACCCTAGGTATAAGGATTGGATTTCTTTTCCCTAAACCTATTTTTCTTTCTCCCGAAACCTCTCCTTTCTCACTCGCGACGGCGCCAACCCTTCTCGGCGAAAATCGCAGCACGCACCTAGGCGACTCCAGCGGCCGACGAGCTTCCTCCTCCGCGGATTCTTCACAAGTCCGAGCTTCTCTCGGCAAGGAGAGCGCGTGGGCACAAGAAGAGGCCGAGAGTTGCAAGTTTCCTAACCCTAGAACCTTTTTCCTCCTTCGGTTAGGGGCTCATCCGAACCCTAGGTCTTCCTCCGGTTGTAAGTTCAAGAACAGCGAGGTGAGTTGCTACTCACCTACAGTAGGATAGCTCCGGGATTTTCGTTCCTTGTTTTCGATTTTTGCTGTGTTAATTTGCTGTCCTAAGGGTGCTGGGTCGAATTTGCCAAGTTAGGGCAATAGGTTTCGGATTTCTATGCTAGGGTTTTCCTTTGGAGTAAGATTGGGTTGCTGTTGAACAGAATTATAAGCTAGGGTTTCCCTTTCATTTCTGTAGCATACATATTAAGCATGCTAATTTATGGATTAAGTAAGTGGGGTGTTTTACTCTTATTGGTTCCTACCGTGGCACTAAACAGGGAATGGACTATGGTTCCGGGTTGTTTTGAAGTAAACTTGAAGAATTCTATTGCTTTATGTTGTGAACATGTTTGCAAAGATTTTAGTTACAGCAGTACTTTCTGGTTGGTTTTTGCCGGGGAACATAACAAGAAGAACAAGCATGTTTTGGATCCATATTAGCTATAGACCTTTTATTGAATTGTTAGAGCATGAAATGTTGTAGATTTATAGCTCTTGTTGGATTTGCTCCTTGCTGCGATAAAAGAACAACTTTGAAATTAAGCATATCAATCTTAGACTTCTTTGTTACCTTAATTAGCATCTCAGTCTTAGCATACTAGTTTTATTTGCATTTCTGCAAGCATGAACAGCTCTGTTTAGAGCTTAGAACAGTTTCTCTTTAATCGCATAATCGCAAGCAAGAACAATTTCATTTAGGGCCTAGAACAACCTTTCTTTATTTGCATTTCTGTTTGTGTAGCAATAGATGTACATGAACAGATTTTCTAGTTTTAAGTTGCATTCTTTTGCCCTATTTTATAGCATGTTTAGGAAGCTTAAAGTTGCTTTCTTTTGTACTATTTTAAAGCATGATTAGTAAGTTCAAAGTTGCTTTCTTTTGCTCTATTTTATAGCATGATTAGTAAGTTCAGATTTGCTTTCCTTTGCTTCGTTTTATAACATGCTTAGAGAGTTCAGATTTGTTTCCCTTATGTTATTTTTATATAGCATGTTTGGTTGGTTGTAATTCTACACTTGATAGATATATCTACAGGATTTTAATAAGCTTTAATCAAGGAGTATGAGAAGTATGAGTAAAGAAAAGAAAGAAAAAGGTCAAGGCCTTAAGTAGATCCCAAAGTCAAGACTTTAGAGATTTTAGCACACAAGGTGCTTATTAATATGCCAAGGCATTTAAAGAAGTAATTAAGATAATAAGTATTTTACTTTTAAGAAGAGGCTAGTACCCGACTTCCAAGGTTGTCATTAAACAAATCCAGGTGTCCAATTCCAAGGTCTTGTGGTAGACCAAGGTCTGCTCTTTTAGGATTGGCGGCTCGCTACCCCAACCTATTAGGGAACGCGCATAAAATGGTACTATGTCTGGGCCCAAGAGAAGTTGATTATTATTTTCAAGTATTAAAGTATAAATTTTAAACAAGTGAAATAAAAGAATAAGATTAGAGTAAATGAAGTAAGTTTCACTTTGTTTTAAAGAACAGCAAGTTTAGCTTTCTTTTATGCTAGCAGCTTTTACATGTTTAGTTTCTTACATGTTATTTATTTGCTAGTTGATGAGCATGTTTTGCTTTATATGTTAGCATTCCAGTTAGTTTGCTTTCTTTATTAGTTTATGAGCATGAGTAGTTATGCATGTTATCTTTTCTGTTAGTTGATTTCTTTGCTATTTATGAGCATGAGTAGCTTTACATATTAGCATTCAGTTTTAGCATGTTTTTATTTGTATACATGCATATCGAGTTTTTGTGAGTTAGATAGCGCTCACTAAGCTTTATGCTTATAGACTGCACTTTCTCCTACTGCAGATAAAGAAAAAGGAAAGTTAATATGAAGGAAGACGACAAGGAGATGCAAGAGGGGTGTGTGATGTCTGCACTATGGAAGTCCTAGGGATCCTTGCGAATAAAATAAATTATGATTTGTTCTTTGAGTTAATTAAGTCTTTATGTGTTAAGGAAATTTGATAACTGTTTATAAGGACACTTGAAACTGTGTTTGCTTTTCAGTTGTGGTTGTGGATTAGTTTTCCTTTATTGTTGCTGAGTTAGATTTATTATACTGCGTGGTTAATTGTTATGTGTTCCAGCCGCTTGTGGCTGAGTATATATATTGCATGTATTGTGGAATATGGTCACCGGTACAGGGGAGACTCTGTCGAAATTTTTCGGTAGGATTTTTCTAGAGATTTTTAATAAATCGGTTAAGTAGAGTTAGTAGATAAGTAACGGTCACTCTTAGAGAGTAGTAGTAGTAGTAAGAAGGGTGGTCGTTACAGTTGGTATCAGAGCAGTTCCCATTCTCCAGCATCACACATCAGCACCATCCTTGCCGTCTTCAAGTAAGAAAGTATTTAATTTTCTTTTATGCTTTCTTTATTATTTGCAGTATAGAGTATCTGCTAATATGTGCTTAGGAAAGAAGACAATTCATGTTTTAATTTTCTATGTTTTGATACGTATACTTAGGAAGAATAGAGACAATTTTAGTTTTGTTTCTCTTATATTCATATGCATCAGTATGTTTAGAAAGGATAGGGAAGATATCAAGTCTTCCAAAGACCATTAATGGATACGATGCGAGATGAATAATAGAGGATCGAGAAGTTAAGAGATTAAGAAATAAAGAAGTACCACTAGTAAAGGATAGTATGAGATAGAAATATTCGGAATTATTCTAAGTTCGAGGACGAACTTTTTATAAGGAAGGGAGGATTGTAACACCCCAAATTTCATGATTTGGAGTCCTAAAAGACTTTATTAAAATCTAGAAATGCTTTAGAAAAATTATAGAGATTTTTAGGAATTTATAGAATATTTTTATGCAATTTTTCGAGGTCGTTTGGTATTTTTACTAAACGAAAGAAGTTGCAAAAAAAATAAGGTCCAAGCCGAGATTCGAACCGTGGATCTCGGGTTAAGCCAAGCCTTAAATGAATCCGGTTAGCCAACTATTCTACGGCTGTTTTGTTATAATATAAGGGAATTAAATATAGTTAAGCGGTCTTAAGAAACGAAATAAAATTTTCGTTTAAAAAAGGAGCCGAGGGCGGCTCGAACCCGAGACCTTCGAGAATTCACCTTTCCAGCGGACCAAGCGCGCCGCTGATGTTTCGTGAACAAATTAATAATGAATTGGTCTTAAGCCATAACTGAATTAGAAAATACGTAAGTTATAAGAAGGGATTATTTTCCTCTCCCGTAACCTAACCTTTCCCCTCGCCTTCTCCCTTCTGCGCGCGCGACGTTCGTGTGCTCGGGCGGAAACGGAGCCGAGCCTAGGGCTTTATCTCCGGCAGCCGGCGAGGACCTTTCCCGTGAGATCTTCACATTCTCAAGACCCCTTCAGTGAGGAGAAGGTGTAGACGTAAGAGATCGCCGAGATTTGGAGCTCACCCGAGCCCTAGAAGCACTAGAAGGTTCCTCCTTCGGCTGTGAGTCAAGGAAACCCAAGGTAAGTCGCTACTCACCTGCAGTAAGAGTAGTTCCGAGATTTCATCTTGTGATGTTTCTTGGATTTTCATGTGTTAGTGCATGATCTTGTTTTGTGCCGAGTTTATGCTTGCTGGAAACTTGTGACAGATTTATAAATGCTGAAATCTCGTGTTCAGATTTATGTCTGCTAGAATTTTTTGTAAACAACTTTAGGTAGTGCTGGAAAATTCACCATGATCACTTGTGTATGAATGGATGCTGATTTGAGAGGGTTCATGGGTTTTGAGTTGGCTCTGAATTGGTGAATTGAGTTCGGATGATGTCTTGCTTATTTAATCTATACTTGAATTCAGAGCATATTCAGAGACTTTAAATTGTCCTCAAAGTGATTTCCTTTTTAGTATGATAGCTGTGAATTTTGAATAGAATTAGGAAGACTATGAATTGTTTTGTAAATACATGGTCAATTATTATGCATTATGTTGCAAGCCTAATTCTTCCAGTAGCCATGGATTTCCAGGGAAAGGAATAGGAGTAGGTGTGCAAAGCGATTTTGAAGAAGTCCTTTAGTTTTCATGGGGTTTCAATTTGTCTTTTGATTCCAGATTTGGGAGGTTTCTGATTGTTTCTGACCAAAGTTGCTTTGTTTTGCCGTAGGGGATTAGATATGCTCTTTAGCCTTGCAGTTTGTATAGATATGTTCTTTACATGATATGCTGTCAGATTGTGTTTGTATAGAATTGAGGAAGTCTTGCAGTTTAGAATTGAGGAAGTCTTTAGGCATGCATTCTGGATTGATCTTCAAAAGAATAGACAACTACATTTGATGAAGATTCAAGTTGGTTTGTTCTTCAAAGGATGACATTCTTCTTGATTAATATCTTCATCCTTAATTCTCTTTCAAACTGGACAATTGAGAAAATGGATAGAATTGGATTCCAATATTCATATTTGGACAAGCAATTAATTAGAAGAGAAATTCAATATCTAAAATTATGCTACAGACAATGAGAAGATATCATGCGTTAGATTGAGGGATGATTTGGCATCTACTTGAGCAGAAGAAATGAGCTTATCTAGACCTTGCGTTATTAATTGATCAACTTACTGTTAGACCCATTTTGTTATTAATTCCTTAACATGCCATGTTAGGTTGTTTAGTTGTGTAGATTAGTAATTTAGTACAGATTTCTGTTAAGCCTTAGTGCAGATTTTTGTTAAGCTTAGTATGCAGATTTTTATTAAGCTAGTATGCAGATTTCTGTTAAGTTAGTATGCAGATTTTTATTGAGCTAGTATGCAGATTTCTGTTAAGCTATTATGTAGATTTTTATTAAGCTAGTATGCAGATTTCTGTTAAGCATTAGTGCAGATTTTTGATAAGTATTGTATGTGCAGATTTCTTTTGTATTCTATGCATGATTGTGTGTTACATAGTTAGTTTCATTCATAGATGCACACGAAAGATACCCTAACAGTATTTTGGGTTTAAGAAAAGTATAAGAAAGATAAAGAAAAGTATAAGAAAGATAAATAAAAGAATAAGAAAGATAAAGAAAAGAAAGAAAAGGCTGAGGCCTTAAGTAGATCCCAAAGTCAAGACTTTAGGGATTTTTGACACACAAGGTGCCTATTAAAATGCCAAGGCATTTAAAGAAGAAGTAATTAAGATTATAAGTATTTTACTTTAAAGAAGAGGCTAGTACCCGACTTCCGAGGTTGTCGTTAAACAAATCCAGGTGTCCAATTCCGAGGTCTTGGCCCTGGTAGACCGAGGTCTGCTCTTTTAGGATTGGTGGCTCGCTACCCCAACCTATTAGGGAACGCGCATAAGATGGTACTACGCCTGGGCCCAAGAAGAAGTTGATTATTATTTTGAAGTATTATAAGTATGAGTTTTTGAACAAGTAAAACGAGTTTTACATAAACATAAAGTATTAAAGATTAAGTTAGAACAAATGAAATAAGTTTCATATAGTTCTAAAAATCAGTAAGTTTAGTTCTTTATTCTACCATGTTTATCTAGTGGATGAGTAGTTTTCATGTTTACCTATTAGATGAGTAGCATGATTAGCTATTAGAATTACATGAGTAGATTCCTTAGCTTTTCTTTGCTATTAGTTTGACATGAGCAGTTATGTTTATGCTTTATTTCTTTTTAGAGCATATAGTTTCTAGTTCTTTTCGTATACATGCACATTCGTGATTTTGTGAGTTAGATAGCGCTTACTAAGCAAATTTTGCTTATAGACTACACTTCCTCTTACTGCAGATAAAGGAAAAGAAAAGATTTAGCAAGGAAGGCGACAAGGTGGCGCAGATGGTGTGTGATGCCAGGACTATGGAAGCCTTGGGACTTAGTTTAAGAATTTATTAAGATTGCCATTTATTAAGAATGTATTAGATGAGTCATTTAGTCTTCCGCTGTTAGTTAATTGTATGTTTTTATTTTGTTTCTGCTATTCATTACTTGCATGATTCGATTTCATTAAACTGCGTGGTGATGTTATTCCTTTTGTGTGTTTGAGATGTGTTCCAGCTGTCTGTGGCTGTGTATATTATGTTATGTATTAATGATTATGGTCACCGGTACAGGGGAGGCTCTGCCGGAATTTTTCGGTAGGGTTTCTTCAAGGATTTGAATCATACCGGTTAAGTAGAGTTAGTAGTTAAGTATCGGTCATCCTTTGAGAGTAGCAGTAGTAAGAAGGGTGGTCTCCTTTGCTTACTCTCCTCCGTTGCCCAAAATATAGTGATCCTCTCTCAATTTTATTTGGTGATGAAGTTTGGTTGTTTTCCCCCGATTCATGGCGTGACTTAATACATGTCTAATGTGATTGCCACATTTCTTTTTAAATATTCTTCGTATCTCCATTTCGTCATTCGGGTCCCAAGTATTTAAGCGCTGAAATGGAAATTTATTTTATTATATATTAACTGTAAAATTGAAGTAAAATCAAGAAAATATACTTTGAACTCACTCCACTAAAGTTGTTTTGTGGCCGGTGGAGTGCTTGAATATGTCATAGAATCCCCTCCCCAATGGTTGTTCATGATTTTATTTATTTCTTGAACAACTTGTACCGGATTTTCAAATCTGCATTAAATTACAAAATAACGATGTTAAATAATTAAGATAGGACTAAAAAATAAAATATTTTATAGTACTTACGAATCACCGATGGGGACTAAAGGAGCTTTATCATTCCTAAACTCAGCAAATGAGTTTCTTGCTGAGTCAGGAGGATCTGAGCGGATAGGTAACTATTCTGGGTATGTTACTTGCGGCGGCGAATATGAAATCGATGCTGAAGGTACATGAGATGGGCCCGGCTGATGAAGGGGTGGCATAGGTACACTAGCAGGGGAATATGATGCAGGTGGAGAAGACACATGGGATGGTCCTGCCTGATTAGAGGGTGGCATAGGTTCACTGGTAGGTGATGGATTTGTCAGGTCCTGTGGTCGCCGTCTATGCCCACCACGTCGAAATATATGCTGGAAATTCCAATAATTTGATAAAGTTAATTACATATCTAATACATAACAAAGGATAATTAAAAACTTACCATTTTTATGTAAAGATTCTGGACAAGGGGGGAGGGGGAATTTATGAAATGTCACCTCTGATGACCTGTAGGAACAAATACAATGTGTTAACAGATAAAGTAAATCAAATTATAAAAGAGACAGTATATACAATAAATTATGGGAAATTTCTTTAAATAAGCTAACAAAACTTACCCATCATCAAAAATCAAAGTCATCATTGTCATTATCCTCCTCCTCCTCCTCCTCCTCCTCCTCCTCCTCCTTATCATCATTATCATCAATTTCACTTCTATCCACGTTTATTACTACACCGTTGGGATCTCGTAAAGTTGGAATAATATATATTCCTCAGTCTGAAAGGTGTTTGCAACTTCTTCTTGTTGATATGCAATGTTTTCCCAACGCGCCTCAATTTTTTTTCGTGCTTTGGTTTTACAAACAACCCACCAATAAATCTTATCGCGTTTCAAACTCAGATATGAAGAATAGAATACTTGAATTGCTTGTTGTGCCAACACAAATGGTTCATATCTCTTATAAAATCTCTTATGATTTATTTCAACTAAATTATAATGTGGATGCACTTTCATCCCTCTAACAGGGCCAAACCAGCGACACATAAATAATATAACTTGCATTTGTGGCCTTGGGTATTCTACTTCTATAATTTCATCCAACAAACCATAAAAATCATTGCTTGCACCTCTTTCATTGGATGACGATACGCACACCCCACTATTCATGGTATTCTTTCCCATTCCATAGTCTTGAGTATGAAAATTATATCCATTTATGAAATATGCTGACCAAGTGCGTACCCATGAATTTGGACCCCATGACAGATGGATTAGCCATTCTTGCTCAAGGTGAGCTTGATTAGCTTGAACCTAAGGTCAAAACACCAATTGTTAAAAGTATGCATATGTATCAACAAAATATAGATTGTTTACTTACATATGATTTGAACCATGCAGCAAATTCTTCTTCACAAAATCGATCGAACTCTTGTGTCGATAATTCAGAATATAAGTTTTTAAATATCCTACTCAAAAAAACATATTGTTACACAAAGAATTGACAAAATAAAAAATAAAAATAAAAATATATACTTACTCATAATATGACGATACTTCTGGATAATTTAGTAAAATATATGTTTGGGCTGCCCACCATTCTTTACCAGTTAAGTATCTTTGTTTACATGGTCCACTTGGTCGACCAAGGTAGTTAAAAATTGAAAATGAGGTAACATTTGGATCAATAGGACCCTCATCATTTTTGCTCGCTCTTCGCCTTATGCATTGAACATGAGGTTCAAAATAATATGATGCAAAAGTGGTGACTTCCTCCACAATGTATGCATTAACAATAGAGGTTTCAACTCGTGCTTTATTTTTCACTTTTTTCTTCAAATGATATAAGAATCTGTTGGAGATATATAAAATTATATTAAATATAAATATATGATCCAGGAGTAGAAGTATTTTTTTTTTGCATTCAAACAGTCAAATTATACAAAAAAGACACTCTACCTTTCAAATGGATACATCCACCGAAAATGGACGGGTCCTCCAACTTTGACCTCATATGGCAAGTGAACCAAAAGATGCTCCATGGAGTCAAAAAAAAGAGGGTGGAAATATCCTTTCCAAATTGCACAAAATGATTGGAATATCTCTCTCTAACTTCTCCATGTGTGAACGTCTCAAAACTGTTGAGCAAATATCATGTAGAAAAATACTTAACTCCGTAATCGCTCCCTATACAAATTGTGGTAAGAGTTCCTTAAAAGTAATAGGAATCAGTCTTTGCATTATGATATGACAATCATGACTTTTCATACCAATTAACTTCCATTCTTTCATATCGACACATCTTCCAAGATTAGAGACATACCCATCTGGAAATTTCAAAGATTTCAACCATTCACATAGGACACGTCGTTGATCCTTATTTAATGTATAAACTGCTTTTGGCTTTGGTCCCCTACTATTTTCATCGACATCAAGAGTGGGTCTTTTACATATGAGTCGCATATCTTTTCTTACATTGAAATTATCTTTTATTTTTCCGGTGATATCCATCACAGTATTTATCAGATTATAAAAAACATTCTTCTCAATATGCATTACATCGAGATTATGATGTATCAAATGATTAAACAAATACGGCAAATCCCAAAATATACTTCGTTTAGTCCATTTATGTGTACTCCCATATTCATATGTTGTACCATATGGTTGTTCAATAACAGATGGAAAGTGAAGCACTCTGTACCAAATATCTAGACCTATCAATCTCAATGGCGGAAGTGTTCTTTCGATCTTATTTTTAGTGAATTCATCTTTATTCTTTCTGAAATTATGATTTATTGGTAAGAATTGCCTATGACAATTAAAATAACTTGGTTTCTTTCCGTGTTTCAATCTGAATGACTTTGATCTCTCCATATATATGGGGCATTCCAAGATCCCAGCAGTACTCCAACCTGATAGCATACCGTAAGCTGGAAAGTCATTTATGGTCCAAAGAAGAGCAGCCTTCAATATAAACATCTGGTTAGAATGAACATTGTATGTAGGAACACCTTCATCCCATAGTTGTTTAAGTTATGCTATCAGGGGTTGCATATAAATATCTATTAACTTCTTTGGATTTTGCGCACCTGGTACAACCAATGTTAAAAACATATAAGGTGTTTTCATGCACATCCCAGGTGGAAGATTATACGACGTTAAGATAACTGGCCAACAAGAATAATTTCTTCCCGATTTACCAAACGGAGCAAATCCATCAGCACAGAGACATAATCTAATGTTTCTAATCTCCTTTGCAAAATCTGGATATGTTCTATCAAAATTTTTCCATGTATCTGCATCTAATGGATGACACATTAAACCCTCTTCTGTTTGATGAGTTGCATGCCAAGTCATGTGTTCCGCAGTTGCCTTTGAAGCATACGATCTTTGTAACCTAGGAGTTAAAGGTAAATAAAACAACTAGCTGTGTGATTTACGTCGTTGTTGACTCCTTCTGGTTGTCTTATACCTATCTTGATTACAGAATTTACAAACCTCCACATCTGCATCATCTCCCTAATATAACATACAACCATCTCTGCAAACATCAATTCTTTTAACCGGAAGACCTAAATCTTTCACCAGTGTTTTCATACTGTAAAAATAACGAGGCAAATTGTGATCACGTGGCAATGTATCGGCAAACGCTTGAACAATATCATTAAAACAATCTTGCGACATATTATGATCTGCCTTTATATTTAATAGTCTGGAGGTGAGAGATAATTTAGTTTGACTGTCACAACCGGGTCATAATGGTTCATTTGCGGCACTCAATACTTCTTGAAATTTGTAATATATTTCATCCAGACCTGGTACATCAGGCTCCTCCAACGGCAATGTATTAGTGGCAAACATTTGTTCACCTGTTGGAGGAAAACTAGAACTTGCACCAAGCGTCTCGGGAATATAATTCTGACAGCTTGCATCAATTACCATCCTCTGATATGGATTGAATTGTTCATAATAACTCTGATCCCCACTAACAGAGGCTTAGAAATTCCGCCCATAATCCTCATCAAATATGAACGGTTTGCCATGACTTGTCCAATTATAATAATTCGAGGTAAAACCAAATCTACAAAGATGTTCTTCAACTTTATCGGTGGGTAAAAATTTGCCATTGTGACACTTTCTACACGCACACCTTATCTTCTTGCCATCCATATACATAACTTGACTAGATGCAAAATTCAAAAATTGCCTCAGGCCAGTGATAAACTCAGGAGTTAACCCCTGACGATTAGGCAAATTCTTGTTATACATCCAACTTCGCTCATTCTGCATTTTACCTGAATTCAACTATTTAGTTAAACATTATTAAAAGTAACTACAGATAAATCTTATCATTGAAGATAAAACAACAAAGAGCAGCTTATCAAAAAGAAGGAACGCAATTAATCAACTATAACATAATTATTTAAAGCTAACTTTATATACAGATCAGTAAATACATATTAATGAACTTAGGAATACCGAAAAGAGGTGAACAAATATAGCTGTCTTCAACTACACTGAGATCACGTCAAATTGAGACCTGCACAAACAACATTATCAATTTAGACAGTAACTTTTGAATATTAAATAAAAAATGAAACAATGATCAACCTCATCCTGCCAAGCACTGCCACGCAGCCACCCGCGGCCAAACGTGGCCACCGATGGCACCGACAGCCAACCCCAGCCACCCACATCCAATCGAGGCCAGGGACGCGATGCAGGGCAGAGTCGGCCAGCCACACAACGACGGCCAGCCACGGATAGGCCCACGCCGGCGACCAGATGTCGGCCAGCCAACGTGTAACGACCTGACCCTTTGGCCTCTTGGGCGACCCTTGCGGCGGCCCACTGGCGGCCCTTATGTCGTAGGCCCATTTGACGACCTCTAATGTCGTCGACCGACGACCCTTTGGTCGTGCCGTTACTCACTAGGACTTTCCACCCCTGGCAGTGGATTTTTGCCTCCCCCAGGATTCGAACTCTAGACCTCCAGGCTTAAGTACTAGAGTTTATGAATCCTTGGTAGCCAAGTGAGCGCCAGGAGCCATGGTGTCGTGGTAGGACATCTAGGTTGTCTTTTAGGCACCCGTGGTTCGAACCCCAGTTACGACATATTTATAGGATTTTTTTTTTATTATAACGACCCGACCCTTTGGCCTCTTGGGCGGCCCTTATGGCGGCCCAACTGGCGGTCCTTATGTCATCGACCCATTTGGTGACCTCTAATGTCGTCGATTGACGACTCTTTAGCCGTGTCGTTACTCACTAGGACTTCCCACCCCTGGCAGTGGATTTTTGTCTTCCCCAGGATTCGAACTCTAGACCTCCAGGCTTAAGTACTTGGTTTACTTGGCTACCAGGATTCATAAACTCTAGTACTTAAGCCTGGAGGTCTAGAGTTCGAATCCTAGGGAAGACAAAAATCCACTGGCCAGGGGTGGAAAGTCCTAGTGAGTAACGACACGGCCAATGGTCATCGGTCGATGACATGAGAGGTCGCCAAATGGGTCGACGACATAAGGGCCGCCAGTTGGGCCGCCACAAGGGCCGCCCAAGAGGCCAAAGGGTCGGGTTGTTACAATAAAAGGTGCCTTTTTAATGTAACAACCCGGCCCTTTGGCCTCTTGGGCAGCCCTTGTGGCAGCCCAACTGGCGACCCTAATGTCGTCCGCCCATTTGGCGACCTCTCATGTCGTCGATCGACGACCCTTTGGCCTTGCCGTTACTCACTAGGACTTTCCACCTCTGGCAGTGGATTTTTGCCTCCCCCAAGATTCGAACTCTAAACCTCCAGGCTTAAGTACTAAAGTTTATGAATCCTGGTAGCCAAGTGAGTGGCGCTCACTTGGCTACCAGGATTCATAAACTCTAGTACTTAAGCCTGGAAGTTTTTAATCCCAATTTGACCTATTTTGGGTGTTAAAAATTTGAATCACTCAAAATAATAATTCAAAATTATGGATGATGGTATATTTACAATCAGGACAATGATACGAACGCATAGAAACTTGTTTCATGAAATTCCGATGTCTCTAGGTCAAGATATAAGCCTTCGGTGTTTAATTTTCTTTTTTAAAAATTATTTTCAGTTTTTAAAATTATTTTCAGTTTTGGGATGAATCCTGGATTCGTCCCAAAACTTTGGACGAATCCAGGGATTCGCCCCAAAATTTGGGACGAATTCAGAGATTCGTCCCAAAAATTAAATTATTTTTAAAAAAATGGAAAAAATGGGACAACTTAAATATGGTCATTCACACATCAGAATTTTATGAAACAAGTTTCTATACGTTTGTATCATTGTCCTGATCGTAAATATATCCATAAAAATATTTTTGACCAAATATATTGATTTTTGGAATTTTTTTAATCCCAATTTGACCTATTTTTGGTGTTAAAAATTTGAATCACTCAAAATAATAATTCAAATTTATGGATGATGGTATATTTACGATCAAGACAACGATACGAACGCATAGAAACTTGTTTCATAAAATTCTGATGTCTCTAGGTTAATATTTAAGGTTTCGGTCACTTATTTACAACCATTCCCAGTACAACACCTTTTTAGTTAATAGCAACCTATATATGTTTTAAAAAATATCTACCTAGAGACATCAGAATTTTTTGAAACAAGTCTTTGTGAGTTCGTATCATTGTCCTGATCGTAAATATATCTAAAAATATTTTTTTGACCAAATATATTGAATAGCGGAATTTTTTTAATTCTAATTTGATGTAGTTTGTGTTAAAAATTTGAATCACTAAAAATAATAATTCAAAATTATGAATGATGGTGTATTTACGATCAGGACAATGATATGAACGCATAGAAACTTATTTCAAGAAATTATGATGTCTCTAGGTCAAGATATAAGCCTTCGGTGTTTAATTTTATTTTTCTTTTTAATTTTTTTTAGTTTTGGGATGAATCCTGGATTCGTCCCAAAACTTGAGACGAATCCAGGGATTCACCCCAAAATTTGGGACGAATCCAGAGATTCCTCCCAAAAATTAAATTATTTTTAAAAAATGGAAAAAATAGGATGACTTAAATATAGACCTAGAGACATCGGAATTTTATGAAACAAGTTTCTATGCGTTCGTATCGTTGCCCTGATCGTAAATATATCCATAAAAATATTTTTGACCAAATATATTGATTTTTGGAATTTTTTAATCCCAATTTTACCTATTTTTGGTGTTAAAAATTTGAATCACTCAAAATAATAATTTAAAATTATGGATGATGGTATATTTACGATCAGGATAATGATACGAACACATAGAAACTTGTTTCATGAAATTATAATGTCTCTGTAACACTCCACCCTCCTCGCTACTAGTCTGTGAGGGCGGAGCGCTACTGGACTACTAACTTTACTTAACTATCCTTGTTCACATGTTGATAGTAATTCCTAAAACTCTCGGAGAACTCAAAACATACAATTAACTAGCAGCGGAAGACAAATGACTCATCTAATACATTTTTAATAAATGACAATCTTAATAAATTCTTATGCTAAATCCCAAAGGCTTCTATAGTCCTGGCATGTAACGCCCGAAAATTCTCAAACTTGCATTAGAATTATTCTACGATTTTTCTGGAATTTGTAGATATTTTTCCGGAATTTTCCGAGTAACGGAAGTAGCAAAAATAAATATAAGCGTAAAACGGCCTAGGCGGGGATTGAACCCGAGACCTATGGTTTAGTGGACAAGGCTAGTAACCAGTGGACCCAGCAGGGCTGTGCTGAAAGAAAAGGGGAACAATCCTAGTTAAGTGGGATTTGGGCGGAACTTATCACTAAGTATAAATAGGAAACTTAAGTTGGGTTTGGGTTAATTTGGTTCGGCAGCCATCTCCTCATAAACCCTCACCGTGACCTATCCCTCTCCCAAAAACCGGCACCGCCGCCCACACCTCTCCCTCCTCCTCTCTCGGCGCCCAAGCCCCAAGGGCTCTCGGATCACTTTCCGGCGACGACTCCAACACGAAAAGGGTTCTTCTCCGCGAGAGGAACGCGAAGACGTGAGCGGATCGTCGAGAGGACCATCTCCACCGGAGTTTTAGCGAATAGAATCGTAAGAAATTACGATTAGGAGGTAAGAAACCCCTCACCTGCGGTATAATAGCTTCCGTTTGAGTTTTTATGCTTTAGTTAGGATGTATGCAGATTTTTTATCGATATCTAGGGTGTATTTAACTCTCTTTTCAGATTAGGGTCTTAGTTGAACACCTTTAGATGGGCCGGGCATGTCTTCCCTCTTCAGATAGGAGGTTAGATGTTGTCGGGTGCCTAGAGGTGGTCTCCCTAATAGAGAGGAGAGTTAGGGCACGCTAGGTGTTCGATAAAATAGCTAGTTTAGTAAAAATGCACCCTAGGCATCTTTAACAGCTCAGTTAGATACATTAGAAGTATCTATTCAGTATACTCAGTTTATTACAGCTTATATGGATTAGATATCCAATGGGTGGGCTCCCATAGTCGCCTCTAGGTGCAGATAACCTAGTTCTAGGTTCAGATAACCTAGTTTCAGCAAAACAGTATTAGCTACTTCAGTATTTTACTTTCAGTTGGCACTGTACTGGATTAGATATCCATTGGGCTGGGCTCCCATAGTCGGTCCCTAGGTTTAGATAACCTAGCTAGGTTTAGATAACCTAGTTAACCCTACTAAATTCGGGACTTGCAAACCCGGGTCTAGTTAGGGATGCGCGCATAGCAAGTACAGTTGCCAGGGCCCTACAGCAGCATGTTTAGTATTTTCACTTACTATGTATTAGTTTTCAAAACTCAAAAATCAGTTATACCAGTTGAGTTTGATTGCAGCTTCAGTTTAGTTTAGCTTAGCTCAGCATTATGCTTCAGTGTAATTTTCCATGTTAGCTCTATGTTCAGCTTATGTTATGCCATGCTTGTATGATACTATGCCATGCCATGCTTGCATATTCAGTATGTTTTCCAAAAGCATGTTTTAAAAGCATATTTGCATCGTATGCATGATTTAGTGAGGTAGATGGTTTCTTACTAAGCTTTTTAGCTTACAGATACTATTTTCCTTATACTGCAGATACAGGTAAAAGGAAAATGGACTAGCAGCGGAGGCTGGAGGACAATGCGAAGATGGTGTGTGTGTGTGGAACTGGAATCAAAGGTCCTTAGGGGACTTAGCAGGATGAACATTAGACTCTTTAGCATGTTTACCTTAGCACTTTACAGTTTATGGTTTAATACTTTCATCTTTATGCACCTTTAGTTTTGGAACGTACTAAACTATGAAAGAATGAGTTAGATTGTTAGTAGTCATTATGGGAATGCTTGTTAATGCATGTTAGAAGTAGCTTCAATTGATTTAGAACTGCTGTGTGAGGTTTTGGCACGCCAAAGTGCTGAAATCAGAACTTCCGGGTGAAATCAGACTCTGATCGGTCTCCAGACCGATCAGGGTCTGAGCTGTGCCACTGGATCGGTCAGCCGACCGATCCAGCGAGATACAGTATGCTACTGTATCCTCCTGGATCGGTCAGCCGACCGATCCAGCGCGATACAGTAGCGATCCCAGGTATTCCAGGTGCCTGGATCGGTCAGCCGACCGATCCAGACATACCTGGATCGGTCTGCCGACCGATCCATCACGGGACAGTAGCGAACCCAGGATTCTGCAGGTTCCTGGATCGGTCAGCCGACCGATCCAGGCATACCTGGATCGGTCTGCCGACCGATCCAGCCTCTACTGGATCGGTCCCCAGACCGATCCAGCCAGTGTTCGCGTGGGGGTCAATGGATCGTTCCACGGACCGATCCAAAGCTCCAATTTTGCCTCCTCAGCCTAGCTATGAATATCTAGAAGGTAGTGGGACATGAAATCTCACTCTCACAGAGTTAACAGAGGCAACTACAATAGTTTAGTAAAATTTTTATTCAGCCCAGTTTTCCGCATTAGTAATTTAGCTGCAGTTAGCAAAGAAACTGTAGCGGTCCGCCTTGCAGCCTAGCAGTAGAAGGTGGGTCGTTACAGAGTGGTATCAGAGCCGTGTTCCATACTTCCTACACACACATCAGCATTGTACCTGCAGCTTCCAAGTAAGAATACCTCTACTCTCTATATGTTCCTTGCTTTCTTATTTCAGTTCATGTTTATATATACCTGAAGCATGCTAGTATATGATAGTTTTAGACATGATATCAGTAGTTGTGAAACTATGAATGCTTTAGTTATGTATGTTCTCTATGTCATTAGAAATGGCACGAGGACGCCCAGCTAAGCGGGCACCAGCTACTGAGCCCCAGCAGGAGGCAGGCAGTTCAGTGCCCCCTCCAGATCTTACAGCGTTGGTGGCTCAGTTACAGCAGCAGCTAGCTGAACAGCAACAGGAAATAGCCACCTTAAAGGCTAACCAGCAGCATACTCCTACCGTCACCCCGGAACCGAACTTAGCAACCCCAGCATTTATAGAGGTTCCACCAGTTCAGCCAACAGCACCAATACCAGCACCAGTAGTCCCAGCAGCTGAGCTAAGGAAAGAAGCTTACCTAATCCAGTGGCAGAGAGTTAAGCCCGAGAATTTCTCAGGCACTAGCGAACCATGGGATGCTCAAGCATGGTTCAAAACGCTGGAGAGGATAATGGAGCTTCTAGACTGGCCGGAACAGGAGAAGGTTAAATGTGCTTCCTTCTGCCTGACAGGGGACGCTAGCATATGGTGGGAGAGTTAAGCGGGCGCCCAGTGAATCGATGTCATGGGCTGACTTGAGAAAGAGTTCTTGAGAATTCTTTCACATGCGATTCTGAGACCGCCGCTTCTGACGAGTTCATTGAATTTCGCCAGGCAACCTCTCGGTGGAGGAAGCCGTGAAGAAATTCAACAGTTGGCTCGTTTATGCCCGAGCTAGTCGGCACAGAGAAGGAGCGAATCCGGTTGATGCTCAAGATGCCGAGGCCGGAGATAGTGAACGTGGCTGGTGGCGTACATAAGCCACAAACCACGGAGGAGTTAGTGAGCGCCTTGACCACGAACATTATCGAATAGCATAAGCGTGACGGGTCTCCTCGAGTCCAAAGGCCAAGGCTCTCACACTCAAAAGCAGCAAGGCCACGGCTCTAGCGGAAGGGAACTCCTACAAGCGCAAATCGGGAGTGACTCAAGGAGGACCATCTAGCAAGCGATCCGGTTATCCAAAGTGTGCTACTTGTGGGAAATTCCACCACAGGGTTTGGGGCACGCGAGGATGCTTTGAATGTGGACAAGAAGGGCACATGGCCAAGCAGTGCCGAACAAGACCGGTCTTCCTCAGCATGCAGGCCAGCCAGCGCAGTTATATCAGATGCAGTCTGCTCTAGAAGGTCCCCTTATCAGCCAGGGCAGACTAGAAGCCCCTCCAGCTATGGCGAACGCGAGGATCTACTCACTCACCAGAGAGGATGTAGCAAATGCCTCGACAGTCGTCACAGGTCAGATTAGCATCTTTCAGTATAGTGCTACTGTTCTATTTGATACTGGGGCAACCCATTCCTATATAGCCAGGGTGTTCTCCAAGAAATTAGAAATACCCCCAGAGGTACTCGGTGGTCAGTTTCTGACGGCACTACCTTCAGGAGAGGTCATGGCATCCACGCACTGGCTCAGAGCAGTGCAAGTCATTATAGCAGACAGGGAACTCTTCTGTGATCTGATCCTGCTGGAAATGACTGACTACGACGTCATCCTTGGGATGGACTTTCTGATTAAATACGGTGCTTCCATAGAGTGCCGTAAACAGAAAGTCGTATTCCAACCCGAAGCAGAAGCACAGTTCGAGTACATCGGAGAACCAAAGAGAAAAGCCAGAAAATTTCTCTCAGCTATGAAGGCACAGAAGTTGATGGATTCGGGATGTACGGGGTACCTAGCACATGTAGTCAATACCAGCCATGACGAGGACCAACAGCTAGCAGAGGTCCGAGTTGTATGTGACTACCCAGCAGTCTTCCCTGAAGAGTTACCAGGCCTAGCACCAGTCAGGGAGATTGAATTTGAGATAGAGCTCTTTCCCGGCACCAATCCTATATCCAAAGCGCCCTACCGCATGGCTCCAGCAGAACTGAAGGAACTTCATGAGCAGCTACAGGAGCTACTTGACAAGGGCTTCATACGCCCTAGTCACTCACCATGGGGAGCGCCTGTGCTATTCGTGAAGAAGAAGGATGGAAGCATGCGGCTATGTATAGACTACAGAGCACTGAATCAGGTCACGATCAAGAACAGGTATCCTCTTCCCAGAATAGATGACCTATTCGACCAATTAAAGGGAGCAGCAGTGTTCTCAAAAATTGACCTCAGATCAGGATATCACCAAGTCAGAGTCAAGGAGGGTGATATACCGAAGACAGCATTCAGGACTAGATACGGACATTACGAGTTCGTGGTCATGCCTTTTGGCGTGACAAATGCTCCAGCTACATTCATGGATCTCATGAACAGGGTATTCAGGGAGTATTTAGATAAGTTTGTTATTGCGTTTATCGATGACATTCTTATCTACTCAGGAACTCAAGAAGAACACTCAGAGCACCTGAAACTAGTATTGCAGACCCTTCAGCAGAACCAGCTATACGCCAAGTTCACGAAATGTGAGTTTTGGCTAAATCAGGTGTCCTTCCTGGGTCACGTAATCTCAAAGGATGGTATTATGGTAGATCCCAGCAAGATAGAAGCAGTAAGTAACTGGAGGAGACCTAGGAACGCCAGCGAGATCAGGAGCTTTCTGGGATTAGCAGGATATTACAGAAAGTTTGTAGAGGACTTCTCCAGGATAGCCTCCCCACTGACAGCTCTCACCAGGAAGAACAAGAAGACTGCGAGAACAGCTTCAGCGAACTCAAGAGGAGATTGACTAGTGCACCTATTCTGACACTGCCAGAAAATACAGACAGCTTCGATATATATAGTGACGCCTCTAAATTGGGATTAGGAGCAGTGCTGATGCAAGATGGCAAGGTAATCGCCTATGCCTCCAGACAACTCAAGGATTATGAGAAGAACTACCATACTCATGATCTTGAGCTTGCAGCAGTAGTGTTCGCTCTCAAAATTTAGAGACATTACTTGTATGGAGCTCAGTGCAGTGTATAGATCATCAGAGTCTGAAGTACTTCTTCACTCAGAAGGATCTGAATATGCGACAGCGCAGGTGGCTAGAGCTAGTCAAAGATTATGACATAGACATCCTCTACCACCCAGGGAAAGCCAATAGGGTAGCAGATGCACTTAGCAGAAAATCCAGCGCTACCTTATTATCTCTAGCAGCCATGTCACCACCCCTACAGAAGGAGATCGCGGATTTTGGTCTCGAACTCATCGTCGGACAGCTCTCTACTATGACCTTAGAGTCTACCTTGCTTGGTGATATTCAGTCAGCTCAGGATCAGGACCCTGAAATTCAGAAAATCAAGCAAGGGCTAACAGAATCAGAAAGTAGAGAATTCAGAGTGTCCGATAGCGGGGTGTTGTATTTTGGTGATAGACTCTGTGTTCCAGATCAGGAGGAGCTACGGAGACAGATTTTAGATGAGGCTCACAGGACTCCCTATGCGATGCATCCAGGCTCCACCAAAATGTATCAAGACCTGAAGAAACGTTTTTGGTGGCCTGGGATGAAGCGAGACATCGCCAGATATGTTAGCGTCTGCCTCACCTGTCAGAGGGTCAAGGCGGAACATCAGCGACCAGGAGGAGTCTTGCAGCCTATACAGATTCCAGAATGGAAGTGGGAGGATATCTCTATGGATTTTATAGTGGGACTGCCCAGAACCACGAATGGTTTCGATGCCATCTGGGTAATAGTCGACAGGTTGACCAAATCAGCCCACTTTTTAGCTATCAAGATATCCTACTCCATGGAGAAGCTAGCTCAGTTGTATCTCCAGGAGATCGTCAGACTACATGGAGTCCCACGAACCATCATTTCAGACAGAGACAGCCGATTCACATCACACTTCTGGGAGTGTGTACAGTCAGCATTGGGTACAAAGCTAAAGTTCAGCACAGCATTCCATCCTCAGACAGATGGACAGACGGAGCGAGTAAATCAGGTACTCGAAGATATGCTCCGAGCTTGTGCCCTAGACTTTAAGGGAAGTTGGTGCAAATATCTGAGTTTAGCAGAGTTTGCATACAACAACAGCTATCAGGCCACTATCGGCATGGCACCTTACGAGGCTCTCTATGGGCGGAGGTGTAGATCTCCAATCTGCTGGTATGAGAGTGGTGAACAGAAGGAACTAGAGCTTCAGACAGATCTAGTAGCAGATACCACAGCAGCTATACAGCAGATCCGCCAGAGGATAGAGACAGCTCAGAGCCGCCAGAAGAGCTATGCTGATACGCGGCGCAGACCCTTAGAGTTTTCAGTTGGGGATTCAGTGTTCCTCAGAGTAGCTCCCATGAGGGGAGTAATGCATTTTGGGAAGAAAGGCAAGCTAAGTCCCAGATATGTGGGACCATACCTTATCAGTCGAAGAGTGGGCAAGGTAGCCTATGAGCTAGAGCTACCTCAGGAGATGTCAGCTGTCCACAATGTATTTCATGTCTCTATGCTGAAGAAGCATACCCCAGATGCCACCCAGGTGATTGAGCCCCAGTCGGTACAGATCCGCGAAGACCTCAGCTATGATAGTCGGCCTATTCAGATAATAGACCGAGCAGTTAAGAAATTGCGGAACAAGGAAGTACCATTAGTCAAAGTTATTTGGCACAATCACACAGCAGAAGAGGCAACTTGGGAGACAGAAGCCAGCATGAGACAGAAGTACCCAGAATTGTTCTAAGTTCGAGGACGAACTTTTTATAAGGTATGGGGGATTGTAACGCCCGAAAATTCTCAAACTTGCATTAGAATTATTCTACGATTTTTCTGGAATTTGTAGATATTTTTTCGGAATTTTCCGAGTAGCGGAAGTAGCAAAAATAAATATAAGCGTAAAACGGCCTAGGCGGGGATTGAACCCGAGACCTATGGTTTAGTGGACAAGGCTAGTAACCAGTGGACCCAGCAGGGCTGTGCTGAAAGAAAAGGGGAACAATCCTAGTTAAGTGGGATTTGGGCGGAACTTATCACTAAGTATAAATAGGAAACTTAAGTTGGGTTTGGGTTAATTTGGTTCGGCAGCCATCTCCTCATAAAACCTCACCGTGACCTATCCCTCTCCCAAAAACCGGCACCGCCGCCCACACCTCTCCCTCCTCCTCTCTCGGCGCCCAAGCCCCAAGGGCTCTTGGATCACTTTCCGGCGACGACTCCAACACGAAAAGGGTTCTTCTCCGCGAGAGGAACGCGAAGACGTGAGCGGATCGTCGAGAGGACCATCTCCACCGGAGTTTTAGCGAATAGAATCGTAAGAAATTATGATTAGGAGGTAAGAAACCCCTCACCTGCGGTATAATAGCTTCCGTTTGAGTTTTTATGCTTTAGTTAGGATGTATGCAGATTTTTTTTATCGATATCTAGGGTGTATTTAACTCTCTTTTCAGATTAGGGTCTTAGTTGAACACCTTTAGATGGGCCGGGCATGTCTTCCCTCTTCAGATAGGAGGTTAGATGTTGTCGGGTGCCTAGAGGTGGTCTCCCTAATAGAGAGGAGAGTTAGGGCACGCTAGGTGTTCGATAAAATAGCTAGTTTAGTAAAAATGCACCCTAGGCATCTTTAACAGCTCAGTTAGATACATTAGAAGTATCTATTCAGTATACTCAGTTTATTACAGCTTATATGGATTAGATATCCAATGGGTGGGCTCCCATAGTCACCTCTAGGTGCAGATAACCTAGTTCTAGGTTCAGATAACCTAGTATCAACAGAATTAGCTACTTCAGTATTTTACTTTCAGTTGGCACTGTACTGGATTAGATATCCATTGGGCTGGGCTCCCATAGTCGGTCCCTAGGTTTAGATAACCTAGCTAGGTTTAGATAACCTAGTTAACCCTACTAAATTCGGGACTTGCAAACCCGGGTCTAGTTAGGGATGCGCGCATAGCAAGTACAGTTGCCAGGGCCCTACAGCAGCATGTTTAGTATTTTCACTTACTATGTATTAGTTTTCAAAACTCAAAAAAAAATCAGTTATACCAGTTGAGTTTGATTGCAGCTTCAGTTTAGTTTAGCTTAGCTCAGCATTATGCTTCAGTGTAATTTTCCATGTTAGCTCTATGTTCAGCTTATGTTATGCCATGCTTGTATGATACTATGTCATGCCATGCTTGCATATTCAGTATGTTTTCCAAAAGCATGTTTTAAAAGCATATTTGCATCGTATGCATGATTTAGTGAGGTAGATGGTTTCTTACTAAGCTTTTTAGCTTACAGATACTATTTTCCTTATACTGCAGATACAGGTAAAAGGAAAATGGACTAGCAGCGGAGGCTGGAGGACAATGCGAAGATGGTGTGTGTGTGTGGAACTGGAATCAAAGGTCCTTAGGGGACTTAGCAGGATGAACATTAGACTCTTTAGCATGTTTACCTTAGCACTTTACAGTTTATGGTTTAATACTTTCATCTTTATGCACCTTTAGTTTTGGAACGTACTAAACTATGAAAGAATGAGTTAGATTGTTAGTAGTCATTATGGGAATGCTTGTTAATGCATGTTAGAAGTAGCTTCAATTGATTTAGAACTGCTGTGTGAGGTTTTGGCACGCCAAAGTGCTAAAATCAGAACTTCGGGTGAATCAGACTCGATCGGTCTCCGGACCGATCAGTCTGGCTCTGGATCGGTCGGCCGACCGATCCGGTGAATCTGATATCTCTGTATCCTCTGGATCGATCGGACCGATCGGTAGCGATCGATAGCGATCCGGTATTCAGTGCACGGATCGGTCGACCGACCGATCCAGAGATCACTGGATCGATCTGCCGACCGATCCATCACGGGACGATAGCGAACCCGATTCTACGGTCTGGATCGGTCGACCGACCGATCCAGGCACCCGGTCTGCCGACCGATCCAGCCTCTACTGGATCGGTCCCCAGACCGATCCAGCCAGTGTTCGCGTGGGGGTCAATGGATCGTTCCACGGACCGATCCAAAGCTCCAATTTTGCCTCCTCAGCCTAGCTATGAATATCTAGAAGGTAGTGGGACATGAAATCTCACTCTCACAGAGTTAACAGAGGCAACTACAATAGTTTAGTAAAATTTTTATTCTGCCCAGTTTTCCGCATTAGTAATTTAGCTGCAGTTAGCAAAGAAACTGTAGCGGTCCGCCTTGCAGCCTAGCAGTAGAAGGTGGGTCGTTACATGGCATCACACATCCATCCGCACCTCCTTGTCGCCTTCCTTTGCTATAACTTTTCATTTCCTTTATCTGCAGTAATAGGAAATGCAACTATAAGCAAAATTGCTTAGTAAGCGCTATCTAACTCACAAAACTCGAATATGCATGTGAATAAAATAAATCTAAAACTGAATGCTTTAAAGGAAATACTACACATGCTCATGTAATAGCAAAAGAAACAAGACATGCTGAAATGCTAAACATGTAAAGCTTATTTCACTTGTTCAAAACTTATACTTTTATACTTTAGAATAATAAGTTTAACTGAACTGATACATAAGCTAAGCTAAACTGATGCTAGGCTAATGTTGAATCTGAACTGTATTCATGTAACTGATTTGTGAAGTTTTGAAAACTATTTTCATAATAGATAAAAATAATAATCAAGCTGCTGATGGGCCCGACAACTGTACTTGTTATGCGCACATCCCTAACTAGACCCGAGGTAGCTAGTCCCGAATCTAGTAGGGTTTACTAGGTTATCTAAACCTAGGGACGACTATGGGAGCCCAACCCAAGGACAACTAAGAGTCCAGCATAGCGTCACTAATAAAAGTAAAATACTGATTCATAAGCTGATTTATCTTATCTCACTCTTACTAGGTTATCTGAACCTAGAGCTAGGTTATCTAAACCTAGGGGCGACTATGAGAGTCGACCCATTGGACCGTAGTCCTATATAAACTGAAGCAAGACTAAGCATGCTATTTATAAGAATTGTAGAATGAAAGGCTAACTATAAGGACTGCTCTTTATGTCCAATCACAAAGCACAACCATTCTGCAGTAAGCTACCAAAAACTAATCTATATGCTTTAGAAGAAAACTACACTCTTTCTTGTTCCTTTGAATCCAAAACCATTTCGAGGAGAATATGAAATCATCGAAACCAACAGAACCTCACAAATATTCAAAGGAATATACTTGAAACCTCTTAATTTACACTAGAAATTTCAACCCATCATCCACTAAATCTGACTACTACATGAAGCAAAACAATCTTCTGAAATACAAGCTCCAACACTAAATTGAAACTCATACGACAAATACTAATCAATCAAAACAAAACCCAGCATTGGTACATGGAACCACACCCCCACAGAACAACTATCTAACATGCTACCAAATTCCAAACGGCTCTGACATTAATCAAGAAATCTAAAATCACTCAGAAGAAGCCAAGACTATAAAGGAGAACAGAACTACAACTGCTTTAGTACAGAGTCATAACATAGTAAATCCTAAAATGTTCCTAGATGCGCAAAGAACAAGTTCATCATCATCCCATTTAACCAAGGCTACCAGAAGCAGGATCCCAGAATCAATTTAACAAGAAAAACCAAACGAAATCCATTGAAATCCTCACCTTCAAAATAGTCTAACATTCTGAAACTATACAAAAACATCCTTGATCAAATCCGAGAACCCCAAACCATTTTCCTACCCTTTTACAATTCATTTCCCTTCTTTGAGCTTTACGGCAGGAATCTTAAATGAGTATACTACGCCCTTCACAGCATGCTTCGGCAATCAAAGAAAACAAGAATCCGAACTACTCCTACTGCAGGTGAGAAGCGCTTACCTTGGTTTCTTGGTCTTACATTCCGAATTAGGCTTCTAGGGTTTTTGGAGAGCTTGAGATTTCGGCTCTTCTTGTGCCCTCGGCTTCCCTTCGACGAGAGGATCTTAAGACTGCAAAGGAACCTCAGATTGATCTTTGGTCGGCCCCGGAGATGAGAAACCCTAGCTGCCTTCGGTTTCGCCCGAGCTCCGCCATCGCGAGCGAGAGAGAAAAGGATAGGAGCGGTTTTGGTTTTCCCCCTAGTTGCCACCGTCACACGAGAGAGGTGAGGAGAGAAAGGGTTTCGACCACGAAAATTATCAAGCCCTAAGTTCCCTTCTTATAACTCCAATATTCGGTTAACTATCTTAAATAAATTTGCTACCTTTTCTAAACAGATCCACCCGCTTGGATTCTTGGTCAATCGTGCTTTACTAAGTCTTTGACCGGGTCGCGGGTTCGATTCCTTAGCCAAACCCTTTTACTCCTATTTATTTCCTATTTATTAACTGCCGCTTAAAAAAAATTTTCTCCTTCTTTAATCAGCAACGCCCGCTTGGGCACTTGGTCAGCCAGATTCGCTTAAGAGTTGGCTCGACCGGAGGTCGCGGGTTCGAATCTCAGCTTGAACATTATTTTTGTCGAAACTTCTTTCATTTAGTAAAAATACCAAACGACCTCCAAAAATTGCATAAAAATACTCTGAAAATTTCTAAAAATCTCTAGAATTTTTCTAAAGCATTTCTAAATATTTTTACGTACTATTAGGACTCGTAATGAGGAATTTTGGGTTGTTACAGTCTCTAGGTCAATATTTAAGCCTTCGATGTTTGATTTTCTTTTTTTAAAATTAATTTTAGTTTCTGGACGAATCCTGGATTCGTCCCAAGTTTTGGGGCAAATCTAGGATTCGTCCCAAAATCTAGGATTCGTCCCAAAATCTGGGACGAATCCTGGGATTTGTCCCAAAATTTGGGACGAATCCATGGATTCGTTCCAAAACTTAAATTATTTAAAAAAAATAGGAAAAAAATTAGACGCCTTAAATATGAACCAAGAGACATCATAATTTCATGAAATAAGTTTCTATGCATTTGTATCATTGTCTTGATTATAAATATATCCATAAAAATATATTTTACCAGATATATTGATTTTTAGAATTTTTAAATCCCAATTTGACCTATTTTTGGTGTTAAAAATTTGAATCACTCAAAATAATAATTTAAAATTATGGATGATGGTATATTTACGATTAAAACAATGATACGAACGTATAGAAACTTATTTCAAGAAATTCCAATGTCTCTAGGTCAAGATATAAGCCTTCGATGTTTGATTTTCTTTATTTTTAAAGTTAATTTCAGTTTTGGGACGAATCCTGGATTTGTCCTAGATTTTGGGACGAATCCAGGGATTCGTCCCAGATTTTGGGATGAATCCAGGGATTCGTCCCAGATTTTGGAACGAATCCAGGGATGCGCTCCAAAAATTAAATTATTTTAAAAAAGGGAAAAAAAAATAGGAAACCTTAAATATGGACCTAGAGATATCGGAATTTCGTGAAACAAGTTTCTATACGTTCGTATCATTGTCCTAATCGTAAATATATCGATAAAAATATTTTTGACCAAATATATTATTTTTTGGAATTTTTTAATCTCATTTTGACCTAATTTGTGTTAAAATTTTGAATCACTCAAAATATTAATTCAAAATTATGGATGATGGCATATTTACGATTAGGACAACGATACGAACGCATAGAAATTTGTTTCATAAAATTTCGATGTCTCTAGGTCAAGATATAAGTCTTCCGTGTTTTTTTCTTTTTTTAAAAAATAATTTCAATTCTAGGACGAATTCTGGATTCGTCCCAGATTTTGGGACGAATGCTAGATTTGTCCCAGATTTTGGGATGAATCCTCGATTCGTCCCAGATTTTGGGACGAATCCTCGATTCGTCCCAGATTTTGGGACGAATCCTCGATTCGTCCCAGATTTTGGGATGAATCCTCGATTCGTCCCAGATTTTGGGACGAATCCTCGATTCATTCCAAAATCTGGGACAAATCCAAGATTTGTCCCTAAATTTGGGACGAATTCTGGATTTGTTCCAGATTTGGGGTCGAATTTAGAAACGAAAATTTTTCTTGTTGCAAACTTGGAACAAAATTGTTTCGTTGCAAATTTTGTTGGTCATTTGGGTCGAAATTTATTTTCGTTGGTAAATTTGTCTCAATTTTGGGACTAATTATTTTCATTCCAGACTTTTGTCCCCAAATTTGTGTTTTTTTGTAGTGTCCAACTAATCAATGGTGACTTTTATCAAAAGATAGGCTTTACCAAGGTTGTCCAAAATTATTTTTAAATGATTTTTAAAATAAATTTCCAACCATTTTCTTTGGGCTAAATGCATATGACTTGTACACTTGCTTTCCCAATCATTGGACTTCACATAATCTCCTATTTTGGTGAAACCAACACTCAAAAGGATGCACTAAATCAACATCTTGGGTTTTTTTTTGCATCTTTCTAATATCTCACTTTTATCAAATGTATCTCAAAAACACATACAAGTCAAATCTATGGTCTTGTGAGATGTAAAATGGATTTTCCTTAAAACTAAGGGATCATGTATTTTTAATTAGGTATTTAAACTTTGATCATCCAACCTAGGATGTTAATTGATGTCATTGCCCTTAATTTTAAGTAATTAAAAATAATGCATGAAAATGATTATGACATACATCAAATGCATCTTTCCAAAAAGAAACCTAACATATCTAAATGATGCATGTATAGCATGACATATGATATTTTTCATAAAAATATAAATTCAAAGGCAATGATATCATGACATATGATAGGACATACAAAATATAGTAATTTTAGTATAAATAAAATCCCTAGATTCTCTAAGTATCAGTTAACTAATCACTAAATTAAAAATAAGCCTAAGTTGTCGTTATCTCCCTAAGAAAATGCTAAAATCTCAACTTGACATTTCTTTAACTTTTAATCAAATTGTGTCAATTTAATCATTTATTCCTCAAAAATATTGGTACACTTTTACTCTTCAAGAGTAAATATTTAAACCTTTATTTTCAAGGTGTAACATTACCTTGAAAATGGCCCAAAGTGCAAACTTTGTCATGGTTGGGTTAACCACCCTTCCATTTAGAGTTGACACACTCTAAATCCATCTAGGGTGTAAAGAACACACTCTTAGGGATCCAAAATCTATTGATGCTCGTTGGGTGTTCTAATTACTCATTAGGGATAACTTTCCTTGATATCTTCCTGATAACCTTCCTAGATTTTTTAGAAGACTTAGTCACACTAGTCTCTTCTAGGTCAACTCTAAGGATACCCTCCCTTATAACCTTCTTAATGACTTTCTTAGGCTTCTTAGAAGCCTTAACCATGTTGATCTTCTCAAGGTTAACTCTAGAGATAATTTTACTTGTAACCTTGGTTTGACTCTTAGACTTAAGGTTGGTTCCATAACTATATAGAACTCTATGATAAGATGAAACATTCTTTTTGGTCTTTGGTTTGTATCCCAAACCTCTCTTACCATTGAATGAATCTTGTTCTTCTAAACCTAGGTTTTGCTTCTTAGGCCCTTGGACACTAATTATTATTTTTTTAATGGTCTTCTCTAATTTATCAAGCTTTAACTTCAAGACTTTATTTTCTATCCTTAAATCCTCAAATTTTGATTTTCTATTATTGCCTTGGATATTCTTATTTTTAGACACATATCTAAAATCCTTAAAGTTCTTGTATAAATTGTTATCTACCTTTTTAATCTTAGGTAAGGTAGTTCTAGCATGAAAAAAACTTATAATTGTCATTAGATTTTTCATAATTCCTATTTCCATAATAAATCACATTAAAATGATAGAAGTTATTTCTAGTATGCTTTTTATCATTATTTAAAGAAATATCATTAACTAATGGTACCTTAGTGTTGTTCTTTGAGACTCCCCCAGATTTGAACTTCCACTCTTGTTATACCTTCCCTTAGGATATTGATTCTGGTAATGCCCCTTTTGGTTGCACGTGAAGCACACAATGTACTCCTTCCCTTTGTATATCACAGGTAAGACCCTCTTTGACTTCTCCTTCACCTTGGGTGTCACTCGAGTCTTCTTCTTCTCCAATTTATGATACTTGCTCTTATAGTGTCATTCTTTCCTACACTCAAAGCAAATGATATGATCTTTATTTTGACAAATTAAAATTTTTATACCTTTGCTTGTAGAGATGACACATTCTTCTTCCTCATTAACTTCGGATGATGATGATGTTTTTTCTTGTTCTGATGTCAATGATCTATGCTCCACCTCAATCCTTGAGGTAAATACATCTTGAATTTCTTCTTCGGATGTTAAACATGTTTCAACTTCTGAATTCTCTTCCTCTTGATCCAATGATTCTCTATCTTTGGATTTGTATTGATTTGTCAAAGTGGAGGGATCTTTATGGAGCTTGGCCAATTTTCTTCATAACTCATTTGCATCATTGTATTCTCCAATTTTGCATAAAATAGAGCTTGACAATAAATTAATCAAAATTTTGGTTACCTTGTTGTTTGCCTCGCATGTCTTGATTTGCTCCTCGGTCCATTTTCTCTTTAAGCCTCTTGGAGCTTCAAAGCCCTCCATTAGATTAAACCATTGCCCTATCTCTATCATAAATAAATTTTCAACCTTTGATTTCCAAAGGTCGAAACTCCCAATTCCATAGGGTGGAGGTGCTCCTTGAAGTTGTATCCAAATCCATCTCAAAATTCATTTGAAGTTGAGCTCCTTGATGATGAATCTTTGATCTTTGAAATTAAGACTTCACTTCAAAACTTCTTCTTCTTCCTCTAGCTCGTTAATCTCTTGACGATTAGTCTAATGAAGAACAATCTCACTCTGATACCACTTATTAGGACACTCCGGGAGTTAGAGGAGGGTTGAATAACTTTAATGGATTCGTTGATGATGATTTGTAGCGAATATCTTGAAGTGAAGACTCACCAATGCTAACACTTGGATTTTACTATTGGAGCAGCGAGGCCGACAAGAGGGGGGAGGGGATGGGGGTGAGTTGCCTATAAAATAAAATTATCCCCTTCTCATTCTTTGGACTCAATTAGTATCACAATTGTAATAACAATAATAAAAGTAAAAAAACAACTTAAAAGAAAGACGTAAGAAAGCCAGAAATTAACTTACTTACAACCTAGATGGTTGTTAATCCAAGGTAGTGAAATGCACTAGAAGATCTCCTTCGTTGCAGGTGGAGAAGCCTCTTATAGACATTAACAACTCAAGAAATAGACAAGAAAAGAGTACAAGAGTTATAGTTCAAGTTATTTTCTATTTCTTAGCTCCATGGATCTTTTTATAGCCCCTAGAAAATTCTATTCGAGGTTGGAAGGTACCTTCAATAGGCTGGAAGGAGCCTCCAATGTGGCAAGTTTTATCTGTGCGAAGATAAAACTTTATCTTCGCTAATGGTCACTGAAAGGTGCCTCCAATGGCTTGGAAGGCTCATTCGCACTATTCATCGAAGGCGCCTTCGAAGCCATGAAAGGTGCCTTTCATACCGCAGATCTGCTCCTTTATGATCTTTTCATGTAGGGGATGCTCTGACTAATCGGAGTTGAGCTCACCTGAAGCCAACTCCGACCTTCTCCTTGAGCAGCCTTCTTCCTTGGTTTCTCGTCCCTCGGATCGCCACATGTGTCCTCGTCTGCTGGTGCACTCTTCCGCAGCACCTCGGCTCTCGGATGCACCGAGGCGACGCCCTTCCCATGCCATCCTTCTCGCTAGCTGCATCTTCCACTCGATTCCTTGTGTTCTTAAGCTCCTACACACTTAGACACAATGATCAAATACACATGACCTAACTTAACTTGGTTGACCACATCAAAACTATTATGGGGTACTTACAATCTTTCCCTTTTTGATGTGCATCAATCCAAATTAAAGTTAGGGTTAAACAAGAAGTAATAACATGATTATGTAAAAAAGTTGCAATTCAATGAAATAACTAAGTTAAGAATTTTACAATGATAAGTAAAAAAATTCCTAACTCCCCCTTAATCCTTAATCCCCTTTAACTTTTACATATTTCTCTTCTTTTGATCACATAAAAAAATTTGGGAAAAATACACTAACAAATAAATAATTTGAAAAAATAAAGTAAACTGTTAGAAAAATTTGAGGAATTTTTCTAGGGGTATATAACAATGATTATCAGTAAGTTAATATTTTTTAGAAATAATTTGTAAACATGTTATATTTTTAATGATTAATGGTCTGTGTTGACAAAAACTATTTTTAAAAATTACTTTTTATTTTTTAAAAACATTGAAAATTTTTCTCAACCTCAACCAGACAATGTTAGATTCGTATAAAAATTCACACGAAGAAATACTTTGTATTTGAAAAGAAATAAATTATTTTATTATAGAATCAAATTTTTAAAATTAAATCATTAAAAAAAATTTTAACTCTAAAAATTCTACTATTTTTTCTGGATGTGTAAAACATATTGTTTAATGGTAGAAAAATAAAATTTTCAAAATTTCTATTTTTTAATTTTTTTTAATATTAATAATTATCTTTTCAGAAAATCATTTGGAATAATTCAAACATTATTAAAAAAAATTTAAAATATTTTTAATTATAGAGAATATCATGTTTCATCACAAAAAAATAAAAGTTATCAAAAAGACACCAAAAAAATATTTTTAATTTTTATAGTATCATTTTTGTTAATAAATTCACAAAAAATAGCTTAATGGTTAAAAAACCTAAAAAATATTTATTTTGACATATAATATTATATTTTATCACAGAAAAATAAAATTTTCAAAATTTAAATCTATGAAATAATATTAAATTTTAAAGTATATTGTTTTTAAAGAAAAATAACTCAATAGGGAAAAAATATGAAAAAATTTCTATTTGTAAATTAAATCATCAAATAGTATAAGAAAAATTTTCAACTCGAAATATAAATATAAAAATAAAAAAATACTTTTTTAATTGAGACAATTTCTATCCTAATAATTAAAAAAGTAGAATTTAATATAAAAAAAATTTTGGAACCCAATATAGGTTCTTTCATACTGGATATATTTAAAATTTTAAAGGTACACGGTTTCTAGGGACTTTTCTAATTTGTTCTTAGTGATTTCTTATGTACCAGTTGATTCTATCATAATTTCTAAATTTAAAATCGTTTGAACATTCATGGTCATTTTTCAATTTTTTTATTTGTATTTTCAATCTTTTATTTTCTATTTTTAAATTATCATACATTTCTAAGGGGTATGAATTGACTAAGGTCATTTTTATCTTAGCATTTTCTTTTTCTAGTTGTACTATATTCTTTGAAAGTATTTTAATAAAATTGAAAGATTGTTTGGGAGATAGTGCACGTACCTCACTTACCTCGTATTCTGATGCTCCTCCTTCATCACAACTTTCTCCTGAGGATCCTCCCCCTTTATTGATGCTCATTTCTGAGCTACTTTCCTTTTCTCTTTAATGGTCTGCCAATAGGGCTAGTTCGACGTCTTGGTGCCCCAAGATAGTTTTGATGTGATCAAATAGTTAAGTTACGTCCTGTTGTGTTTAACTTTATGTCTAAGTGTGCAGGAACTTAGGAGTACAAGAAGTCGAACGAAAGACGCAGCTAGCGAGAAGGACGACACGAGAGAGAGTTGATGGGCTTGGTGCATCTAAGGGACGAGGTGCTATGAAAGAGTACACCGGTGGACGAGAAGGGAGTGTGCAGTATTTTTGAGGGATGAGAAGCCAGAGTGGAAGATTACTCGAGGAGCAAAAAATGCAGTTGTCCGAGGGACGAAAAGCTATGGAAGAGTACGCTGGCGGACGAAAAGGAAGTAAGCAGTGATTCCGAGGGACGATAAGCCAGAGCGAAAGTTTGCTCGAGAAGGTTAGAAGTTGGGTTCCGGTGAGCCCTATTCCCGATGGCCGAAATCACCCAAGCAAGCGGAGCTGGAGTAGAAGACCCGAACTGAAGTGAGCGAAGCCGAAGCTGGAGGCCTGGAGAGAAATTCAACAAAATGTTGACTTTCAACCTTTGAGGCGCTCAGACCAGTCCGGGGTGCTCGGAACCTGATTCTTAGTCATTTTGATGTGACGTTTGAATGTTACATTCGGGATAGAATTCTATCCCATTCTAAGTTCTTGGAATGGTTCCAGGCGCCCCGAGCAATGCTATATAAATAGCCTTACTCTCAGAAGCTAAGAATAACGAGAAATTATGAAACGACACTTGTATGTTTTTCTATTTAGCTTTCTGATTCTGTGCATTCATTGCTGTAAAAGTCTTCTCCACCCAAAGGAGATTTTTAGTGTGATTTTTCATCTATCTTGGATTATCAACCTCTCTGGTTGTAACTAAGTAAATCAGTTGAGATTTGACTTTCTAATTCATTATTTCTTTCTACGTTTATGCAAGTGTTTTAATTAAGTTATAAGTTCAAGAAAGGTTTTCGTTTGTTTTGTTTTTGTGTAGGGCTATTCACCCCCCCCCCTCTAGCCGGCCGCCAAGGGTCTTAACAAATTGTATCAGAGCTATGATGCTTCAGAAGGACTAACCGCCAAATGAAGCACACGAGATGGCCGGACCAAACATCTACCCACCAAAGTTTGAGGGTGAGTTCACGAGCTAGAAAAAGAGAATGGAGGTATTTTTCAAAATAGACTTCAATTTATTGTTAATAATGGAATTTGGTTTTGAAGCACCCGAGGGCAAGGAAAAATATCAATGGACGAAGAAGGAACAAGCCGACTTTGTGGCAAATAGCAAAGCAGAGTTTTATCTGCTAAGCGCCCTACCTCCACAAAAAGTCAATCAGATTGGACCTTACAAGTCCGCCAAGGAGCTCTTAAACCTAAGCTTAGTTCATTATCAAGTTACAGAAGGGGATACAAAGTTATCGTCGTCGTCGAAGGAAGGAAAAGCTTCAGCAGGGAGCTCTTCCAGGAGGCGGGTCCTATTCAAAAAGTTATCTGGGGGAGCAGATCGGAGGAAGCCTTGCTCGAATAGTTGGCGTGCAGCACCCACGCTGCCATAACATAGCATTATGTCAATCAAACTGCCTATCTTCTTTCCAAAAGTGGTGGACTTGACATAGGCGACTCGGTATGCCTTCAGGCGGCCAATCTCCCCCGTCATGTAGTCATCTAGCTCTCCTTTAGCCTTATCCCCATCAGCCCGCGCCAACAATAGTTCTTGTACAGCATTGGAAGCCTCCTCCTTACCCTTGAGAAGATCTGATTACAGGGACTGGATAGTGTCCTTCCTGACCTCCCATTGGCTTTTGAGGGCCGCCTCTCGGTCGCCGCTGGCGGCTAGGTTCACCTGGGTGGTCGCCAAGTCTTTTTCCAAGGAGGCATAAGACTCTTGCAGGGTCTTCAGCTGCTCAAAAAGAGTGGCCACCTCCAATTCTTTCTCATCCAGATCGGCCAAGGTCTGGATACGACATTGCCCCTCCGATTTCAGCTGGGATTTACTAGTTTTCAAGGCCTTTTCCAGAGTCTTTATTTTTTTCGGACATTACATGGGCTAAGTTCCGAGCTGATTGAGTGGACTCCCCGACCGTATGGAAGTAGGATTGCACAAGATCACCAGGAGCTACGGGATCAAGCACGCTCCGCTGGGTTATAGGTAGCTCCAATTCCTGTATACGAGCCTTCAAGGACTCGTTCTCTCATTGTAAACTGGCCACGACATAAGAAAAACTTAAGCCCACAGAACAGGCCTGTACAGAATAAAGATGAGTTAAGAATAACTCCAAATCTCCAAAAGAGAGAGAGAAGGACTCACCGATAATATGCGCTGAGAAAACATATCTGTCCCCTCCAACAACGAGCCCTCCCAAAATTGCTCGTTGGTTGTTTGCCAAGAAGTAGCTAAGACCCCATGCAACTGAACTTGACCACAGAGAGAGGAGGGACCGTCTTCAGGTACAGAGTCCAGCCTGGTTATGGAGGGTAAGTGAAATGAAGAAGAAAAGGCGTATCTATTCTTGGACCGCTCCTTGGTATGAGAAGGAGCCTGATCTAAAGTAGTTGTGGGAAGGGGGACAGAAGGGGTCGAAGAACCCTCGGGCTGGTCTCCAGCTGGGTAACTAGCCTGCTTGGGAGCCACAGCTTGTGTTGGAGTAGAAGCTGTGACTACTTGCTCGGGAGCCATAGCCTGTGCTGGAGTAGAAGCTGCGACTTCTAGAGCGAGGGGAGAAGACGTCTAAGAGGGAGTTTTTGTCTTAGCCTTGGAGGTCTTGGAAGATGTTCGTCCAGAGGGAGGAAGAGAGGGAGATGATTGGACGGAGGGAGTGACTCTTTTCCTCTTGCATTGAAGACGTAGGCGCTTATCTGGGGGAGCAGAAGGGGCCCACTCCTCCTCGGGCGGCTCTACAGGGATAGAACCTGATTCAGAGGTTTCAGGTTCCACAGGGAGTTGGATCAAGGTCCCCGCTGAGTCACTTATGGGGGCCACAGAAGATGTTGCTAAACCCTTAGTGATCTCCTCTCCTAGGTTCTTCAAAATGCTACTGGGTAGCTTAGAAGAGTCGGTCGAGAAAGCGCGAAACACGGCGACCTATGCAAAATAGGAGGGAAAATACCTCAGTTAGCGAAGACTGGGAGAAGAAGATGCGCGGTCTTACCAAAAGGGGCTCTTATAGCTGCGGGGATCGAGCTAAGCCTGAAGATATGTAAAAAAACCTCTCGCATAATCACAGATAAGTGAAGGGCACTCCACCAAGTTTCTCTGAAGCTGTACGGTAGTCGGGTTGATGTTGGTGTTCTCGCAGTTCGGAGGCAGAGGGGAGGGTATAACACCATGTGGTCACCCATGATACTGACTCAGGCAGCCGAACAAAGAAAAAGAAAGTCTTCCAACCTTTGTTGGAAGAAGGCATATCCTCAAAAAATTTATACCCGACCCGGAATTGTACCATAAATATAATACACCTGGCTTGGATCATTTGAGAGAGTAAAAGTGGAGAAATAGTTGGAGGGGGGGTCAAGGAAATTTGATACAAGCGACAGAGAATCACCATTCCACACATGGCGCAGAAAACAATGCGAGCAAACTAAGAAAGAGGGATGCCAAAGTGCTGACTCAGAGAGGAGAAAAAGGGATGAATGGGAAAACGAAGGCCTCCAAGGAGTTGGTCTTTGAAAAAAGTTACAAATCCTTTGGGAGGAGAGGATGGATGCTCATTCGGTCTCGGAGGCTAGAGTCGATAATCATCAGTAAGGCGCAGACTGGCATGAATCGATGATAGGTCGTTGTTATCTAAGTCAGAAAAAAAATACGAGTACCAGGGTACCTCCCTCTCCCCAGCCATGAAAGAAATGGAAATGAGGAAGAATAAGAGGAGAGCACTTACAAAGAATAAATACGAAGAGGAATGCTTAACAGGTGAAAGCAAGAGGAAGTTGAAAGAGCGAAGGCAGTTGAAGCAGGAAGAAGGCGAAAGGTCGAAGGCAGTTGACGTAAGGAGAAGGCTACGGCAGACAACCTTTAGGGTTTATAAAGCAAAGCCCTTAGGATGTAACGACCACCCTTCTTACTACTACTACTCTCTAAGAGTGACCATTACTTAACTACTAACTCTACTTAACCGGTATGATTAAAAATCACATGGAAACCCTACCGAAAAAATTTTGACAGAATCTCTCCTGTACCGGTGACCATATTCAACAATACATGCAATATATACTCAGCCACAAGCGGCTGGAACACATATCAATCAACCACGCAGTATAATAAATCCAAAATAAAGAAAACAATACCACAACTCATCACACTATATCACAATTCATCTACTATGTCCTAATCACATCAAAATATCATGTACTATCTCAAATACTTCTAACATAGCAAAAGACAATAGAAACTAAAATAAAACTTTTTTCCTAGTCCCAAGGCTTCCATAGTCCTGGCATCACACATCCTTCAACCACCTCCTTGTCATCTTCCTTTCTATATCTTTTCCTTTCCTGTATCTGCAGTAAGAGAAAGTGCAGTCTGTAGGATCGAAAAGAATTTAGATATCTCCACAATGACATGATATTGTCCACTTTGGGACTAGGCCCTCATGGCTTTGCTCTTGGGCTCTCCCCAAAAGGCCTCATGCCAATGGAGATATCTTTTTCTTATAAATCCATGATCTTTTCCGTGTGTTTTCAATATGGGACTATGTTTGCAACCTTACAACCCCAACAATCCCCCCCCCCCTCAAACAAAGGACCATGGGCTTCCCACATCCGATCCTTGACCCACCAGGTCTTCCTGCCCCTCGGTCTACCCGACCTACTAGGACTTCCTGCCCCTCGGTCTACCCACTTCCTTGGGTCTGCTGACCTCAACCTACTAGGACTTCCTTTGCTCATTACTAATTAACCTTGACTCGTCACTACATTACCTATTATTCTAGTGTGGTTTATCAGAGTTTCTATCTTCTTATGTTCAAAGTCGATGTTTTTAGTGTGTTTCATGGTTAGAATATTTGGTAGTCTTCATTTCAATCCCTATTCATCTGATCGAAAAGTATTTGATATATTTTATATTCCAGGCATTGCACACATTGAGAAGCCTCATGACTTTGCTCTTGGGCTCTCCCCAAAAGGCCTCATGCCAATGGAGATATCTTTTTCTTATAAATCCATGATCTTTTCCATATGTTTTCAATATGGGACTATGTTTGCAACCTTGCAACCCCAACAATCCCTTCGATTGTTGGGGTTGCAAGGTTGCAAACATAGTCCCATATTGAAAACACATGGAAAAGATCATGGGTTTATAAGAGAAAGATATCTCCATTGGCATGAGGCCTTTTGGGGAGAGCCCAAGAGAAAAGCCATGGTCTAGGCCAAGTGGACAATATCATGTGGAGATATCGTCTTTGGATCTATAAGTGTGTCGAGGCCGTAAGGCTTAACCGCCGCACAAGAGCTATGGTCCGATTATTGACCTCGAGCAAAGAAAGTGGGGACTCCTCATGTGGGACAGGAAGTCCTAGTTGCGGCTGGGCAAGGAAGTCCTAGTAGGTCGGGTAGACCAAGGGGCAGGAAGTCCTAGTAGGTTGGGTAGACCGAGGGGCAGGAAGACCTGGTGGGTCAAGGATCGGACGTGCCCATGGTCCTTTGTTTGAGGGGGGGGATTGTTGGGGTTGCAAGGTTGCAAACATAGTCCCATATTGAAAACACATGGAAAAGATCATGAGTTTATAAGAGAAAGATATCTCCATTGGCATGAGGCCTTTTGGGGAGAGCCCAAGAGCAAAGCCATGAGGGTCTAGGCCCAAAGTGGACAATATCATGCTATTGTGGAGATATCTAAATTCTTTTGGATCCTACACAGTCTATAAGCAAAATTTGCTTAGTAAGCGCTATCTAACTCACAAAATCATGAATGTGCATGTATACGAAAAGAACTAGAAACTATATGCTCTAAATGAAAGTAAAGCATAAACATAACTGCTCATGTCAAACTAATAGCAAAGAAAAGCTAAGAAATCTACTCATGCAATACTAATAGCTAATCATGCTATACAAGGATAAAACTGCATGCTAGGAATAAAGCTAAACATATGAAAGTTGCTCATCCAATAGGTAAACATGAAAAACTACTCATCTACTAAATAAACATGGTAGAATAAAGAACTAAACTTATTGATTTAGAACTATATGAAACTTATTTCATTTGTTCTAACTTAATCTTTAATACTTTATGTTTATGTAAAACTCGTTTTACTTGTTCAAAAACTTATACTTATAATACTTCAAAATAGTAATCAACTTCTCTTGGGCCCAGGCATAGTACCATCTTATGCGCGTTCCCTAATAGGTTGGGGTAGCGAGCCACCAATCCTAAAAGAGCAGACCTCGGTCTACCAGGGCCAAGACCTCGGAATTGGACACCTGGATTTGTTTAACGACAACCTCGGAAGTCGGGTACTAGCCTCTTCTTAAAAGTAAAATACTTATAATCTTAATTACTTCTTCTTTAAATGCCTTGGCATTTTAATAGACACCTTGTGTGCCAAAAATCCCTAAAGTCTTGACTTTGGGATCTACTTAAGGCCTTGGCCTTTTCTTTCTTTTCTTTATCTTTCTTATACTTTTCTTTATCTTTCTTATACTTTTCTTAAACCCAAAATACTGTTAGGGTATCTTTCGTATGAATCTTTGAATGAAACTAACTATGTAACACATAATCATGCATAGAATACAAAAGAAATCTACACATCTAATACTTATCAAAAATCTGCATTAATACTTATAAGAAATCTGCATACTAGCTTAATAAAAATCTGCATAATAGCTTAACAGAAATCTGCATACTAGCTTAACAAAATCTGCATACTAAAAATTCTGCATATTCAAGCTAACAACAACTCTGCATTTAAGCTTAATAAAAATCTGCTCTTGTAACTTAATAAAATCTGCACTTGTGTATTTAATAAAATCTGCACTTAATGAAAGAAATCTGCACTTAAAATTCTGCACGCTAAGCTAACAAAACTCTGCTCTACAAGCTCTAAGATTGCCTCGGCAATTAAACAGTGAGCTAAAGTGTATAGTAGCTCCAAAGGACTGTTCACACTTAGTAATTCAACACAAAAACAAAAGCTAGTTAAGGTCACAAGCAACCTAAAAACTAAAACTACACATGCTCACAAATAACAGTAAACAAAAAGCTGTAGACTGTATTCTATCACTCATAACTAGTTTCTTAAGGCTTCATTTCATATATATCTTTTCTTTGTGACTTACATTTTCCACTAAACATATTTCCTGCATCTTTCTATCTTCTTTTCGTGTTTCATATCAATTTAGTTCTCTATACTTGATTCATATCATGTAATACTGATAACCATGCATCGCCCCTCTACTATCATTCTTATAGGACTCAACTCAAAACTTCAAGTAGTACATGTACAATCCAAGTTTCATAGGAGAATGTTGTAAACACATCCACTTAACCACACTGAAACCTATCCCTTCAAATCTGCCCAGCATTTCCCAGCCAACACCAGTAGCGAAACACAATGGAAAACATTTTTAAAACACTCTAATTCTGTCCAGAAATAGCAGAATATGTTCGTCATACAGCAAGAATCAAATTCAACTAACCCATACTCAAATCTTCTAACCACAATCTAATTCTTCAATACCTAACCAATCTTGGTAGGAAACTAACAAGAGACTGACAAGTTGCAAGTATCTTTTTAATTTAACTCTATACAAGGATCCCAAAAACAAAAGTAGAACCAATAAAGATGTACTAATCCAGAACCTGTAAAATTCCATAATTGACTGATCGTGCTCATAAAAATTCAACAGAACAATCTACATAGGAACAAATCCGAATTCCATCTACAAAGCCTGAAGAAACCAAACCACATGCTAAGCAACAAATCTATCTCCTTTCTTTGAGATTCTCGGCAGCAACTTCAACAGGAGGCAAAACTTCGGAAACAAAGAAAATAACAAGAAATAAATCTCGGAGCTATCCTACTGCAGGTGAGTAGCAACTCACCTTCGTTTTCTTGGACTTACAACCGAGAAAGAGAGGTTCTAGGGTTTCGGAGAAGCTTCAATCTCGACAGTTCTTGGTGTTCCCGAGTTCCCCTCGTCGAGGTGGTCACGGTTGGGTGAAGACCACCGGAAAAGGCCTAGCTCCGTCGCCTTCTCCGCCCGAACAGTGGAGTCGCCGTCGCCGTCGCCGTTCGCGAGAGAGGAGGAGAGGGGTACGGGAGTTTTAGGTCACGGGAGAAACTTAAGTCCTCTCTTAACTTAGGTATTTTATTATCTAACTACTGCTTAAGTATTATTCATCCCTTTCCTTAATTAACATCGGCTGCCAGCACAGCTGGTCAAGCAGGTTTTGCTCGGGTCAAAGGTCTCAGCTTCGATCCCTCAGCCGCGCACTTTTATTCCCCTTTTATTTTAAACGTTCCAACTATAGCTTAAATATATTTCACTCCATACTTGATTAACAAAACTCTCGCAGACTGGTTGGTTGGCTGAGTTCGGTTAAAACTTAGTTCGGGTCCGAGGTCTTGGGTTCAAAACCCGGCTTCAACACTTTTCTTTCTTTTTTTTTTTAAACTTCTTTCTCTTGGTAAAAATATCAAACGAACTCCAAAAATTACATAAAAATACTCTAAAAATTTCTAAAAACTCTAGAATTTTTCTATAGCATTTAAAAATATTTTTGAATTACTTTTTGGGCTCAAAATGAGGAAATTTGGGTCGTTACAATTCCCCACACCTTATAAAAAGTTTTTCCTCGAAGTTAGAATAATTCCGGATATTTCTATCTCACACTGTCCTCACACTCCTAGGTAACTTCCTCGTACTTCTGATTCCAAATGACTTTCACTAACGGTACTTTTTGTTCCTTAGTCTCTTAATTTCTTGGTCCTTATCATTCATACTGCATCATACCCATTAGTGGTCCTTGGAAGGCCTGTTATAAGGTCTCTGTAGACCATAGGTGCATTAGTCACACCAAATGGCATGACTACAAATTCGCAGTGTCCATATCTGGTCCTGGAGACTGTTTTGGTGCATCACCTCCTTTCACTTTCAACTGATAGTTCCCCAAAACGCAGATCTGTTTTAGAGAACATTATTGCCCTCTTTAGCTTATCCAATAGATCATCTATTCTGGGAAGAGGGTACTTGTCCTTAACTGCTACTTTGCTCAGCGCTCTAAAATCTATGCACATCCGCATAGATCTGTCTTTCTCCTTAATGAATAACTCTGGAGCTCCCCGGGATGAATGACTAGGGCGGATGAAACCCTTGTCAAGTAGCTCCTGAATTTGTTCTTATAACTCTCTTAGCTCTGCTAGAGAAATTCAATACAGAGCTTTTGAAATTAGGCTGGTGTCAGGAAACAACTCAATTTCAAACTCTACTTCTCTGTTGGGAGATAGTCCAGGTAGCTCTTCTAGAAATACCTCTGGGTATTCACAGACTACCCGAACGTATTCCTGCTTAGGTCTTTCTTGTTATCATTGTCCTTCTAGTTCTAATTACTTAACTGGGGCTTCTGACTCCCCACTGTCTTGTCCTCTATCTTAACATCTAGTTATTAGGGGTGGCAATTTTTGACCCGACACGAAAACACGACCCGAACCGAACACGAAAAAATCAGGTTAGGGTTGGGTAGTTTCGGGTTCGGGTCGAAATCGGGTCGACCCAATTGACCCAATTAATAAATAGGTCGGGTTCGGGTCAACCTGAAATGACCCAATTATAACCCGCGAACCCGTTTATAATTATAAATTTAAACTAAAATTACAAATTTAAAAAAATTAAAAATTCTAAACATAGAGATGTGCTATTAATAGCAATGTTGCTATGATTTATTATTTATGATATGGATTTTCAATTTACGTAGATAAATGTTATTTTTAATTTTTATTTTAATATACAAAATTTCTTTATTGAATTCAGGTCATGTTCGGGTCAAACGGGTCAAACGGGTCGGGTTTGGGTCAACTGAAAATAAACAGATCAGGTTCAGGTTGAATAGTTTGACCCGAATTCATAATCAGGTCGGGTTCAGGTTGTCATTTTCCAACCCGCCAACCTGCCAACCCGAACCTGTCAACCCGAACCCGAACGGAATTGCCACCCTTACTAGTTATGCCAAAATAATACCTGATATCTTCTCTATCCTTTCTAAACACACTTATGTATATGAATATAAGAGAAACAACTAAAATTGTCTCTATTCTTCCTAAGCATATGTATCAAAACATAGAAAAATAAAACAAGGATTTTCTTCTTACTTAAGCGCATATAAGCAGATACTCTATACTGCAAATAATAAAGAAAGCATAAAAAGAAAAACTTAAATACTTTCTTACTTGAAGACGGCAAGGATGGTGCTGATGTGTGATGCTGGAGAATGGGGACCGCTCTGATACCAACTGTAACGACCATCCTTCTTACTACTACTACTCTCTAAGAGTGACCATTACTTAACTACTAACTCTACTTAACCGGTATGATTAAAAATCACATGGAAACCCTACCGAAAAAATTTCGGCAGAATCTCTCCTGTACCGGTGACCATATTCAACAATACATGCAATATATACTCAGCCACAAGCGGCTGGAACACATATCAATCAACCATGCAGTATAATAAATCCAAAATAAAGAAAACAATACCACAACTCATCACACTATATCACAATTCATCTACTATGTCCTAATCACATCAAAATATCATGTACTATCTCAAATACTTCTAACATAGCAAAAGACAATAGAAACTAAAATAAAACTTCTTTCCTAGTCCCAAGGCTTCCATAGTCCTGGCATCACACATCCTTCAACCACCTCCTTGTCGTCTTCCTTTCTATATCTTTTCCTTTCCTGTATCTGCAGTAAGAGAAAGTGCAGTCTATAAGCAAAATTTGCTTAGTAAGCGCTATCTAACTCACAAAATCACGAATGTGCATGTATACGAAAAGAACTAGAAACTATATGCTCTAAACGAAAGTAAAGCATAAACATAACTGCTCATGTCAAACTAATAGCAAAGAAAAGCTAAGAAATCTACTCATGCAATACTAATAGCTAATCATGCTATACAAGGATAAAACTGCATGCTAGGAATAAAGCTAAACATATGAAAGTTGCTCATCCAATAGGTAAACATGAAAAACTACTCATCTACTAAATAAACATGGTAGAATAAAGAACTAAACTTATTGATTTAGAACTATATGAAACTTATTTCATTTGTTCTAACTTAATCTTTAATACTTTATGTTTATGTAAAACTCGTTTTACTTGTTCAAAAACTTATACTTATAATACTTCAAAATAGTAATCAACTTCTCTTGGGCCCAGGCATAGTACCATCTTATGCGCGTTCCCTAATAGGTTGGGGTAGCGAGCCACCAATCCTAAAAGAGCAGATGTAACGACCACCCTTCTTACTACTACTACTCTCTAAGGATGACCGTTACTTATCTACTAACTCTACTTAACCGGTATAATTAACATCCTCGAAGAAACCCTACCGAAAAATTCCAGCAAAAACTCCCCTGTACCGGTGACCATAATCATTAATACATGACATAATATACACAGCCACAAGCGGCTGGAACACATATCAATCAACCACGCAGTTTATATATCAAAAAGAAGCACAATACCAAGGAAAAATCAACTCTAACGAATGCACGACAAAACAAACCAAACAATAACATGCACAAGTTCTAAATACGTTAAACACTTAAACCAAAACATTCTAAATAAATTCTGGTTCAATCTCTTAGTCTACTCCATAGTCCAAACATCACACACCATCCGCGCCACCTTGTCGCCTTCCTTGCTATATCTTTTCCTTTCCTATATCTGCAGTAAGAGGAAGTGCAATGTATAAGCAAAATTTGCTTAGTAAGCGCTATCTAACTCACAAAAACACGAATATGCATGTATACAGAAAGAACTAGAAACTATATGCTCTAAAAAGAAATAAAGCATAAACATAACTGCTCATGTCAAACTAATAGCAAAGAAAAGCTAAGGAATCTACTCATGTAATTCTAATAGCTAATCATGCTACTAATCTAATAGGTAAACATGAAAACTACTCATCCACTAGATAAACATGGTAGAATAAAGAACTAAACTTACTGATTTTTAGAACTATATGAAACTTTATTTCATTTGTTCTAACTTCATCTTTAATACTTTATGTTTATGTAAAACTCGTTTTACTTGTTCAAAAAACTTATACTTATAATACTTCAAAATAGTAATCAACTTCTCTTGGGCCCGGCAACTGTGCTTTTACTTTTGTAACGACCCGACCCATTTGGCGGCCCATTTGGCGACCCTTGGGTCGTCGACCGTCGGTCGTGCCGTTACTACTAGGTTATCTAAACCTAGGGACGACTATGGGAGCCCAGCCCAAGGACAAAGAGTCCAGTACAGTGCCACTGATAAAAGTAAAATACTTGTTATCTTTTAATACTTCTAATATATAATGCCTTGGCATTTTAATAAGCACCTTGTGTGTCAAAATCCCTAAATTCTTGACTTTGGGATCTACTTAAGGCCTTGGCCTTTTTCTTTCTTTTCTTTATCTTTCTTATACTTGTTAATACTTCTAAAAGAATACTTCTTTAAAAAGAAACTGAAATGTTTAAGCGTATTCTAACTTTGAAATGCTTAGGTAAACTGAAATTCCACACTTAAACATACTAAGAGTGAATGCTTAAACAAACTGAAAGGGAATACTTAAACAAACTAAGATTAGATGCTATAACAACTGAAACTGCTGTACTTGAGAAGTTCTAAAACTGTAGTTTAAACAGGAATAAATCTACATGTCATCTTAACAAAATAATCTGCATACAAAGCTTAACATAAATCTGCATGCTAAGCTTAACTAAAATCTGCATATTAAGCTTATCTAAAATCTGCATACTAAGCTTAACAAAATCTGCATACTATGCTTATCTAAAATTTGCATACTAAGCTTATCTAAAATCTGCACTACTAAAGAAACTAAAAATCTGTACTACAATGAGATCTAAACTGCACTAAAATTCTGTACTACAAGGAGATCTAAACTTCATTAAAACTTCCAAATTGATTTCAATCATTTCAGTTCTCCCACTCATCTAGTATCAACGCCTGCCTTCTAAACTTTCTGTTTGATCATCAACATGATATATCTTACAGTCATCTGATTTTATGTAGCGAAACCCCATTGAAATAGATCATATAATCTTCTACCCAGCAGCTCTAATGCAGGGACTCTTAGACCTTTAATATCTGAATCATATATTGAGATTTTGAGTGGACGCTTAACATCCAGTAGAGCCTGCGTTAAAATAGTTGTACCAACGCTTACATTAATACTGTGATTATATAAAACTTATCCACTATTCCTATCACTGAAATCAACCATAGCTGCCAAGATACTCCAAGGCATTTTAAGTAACAAACTCATGGGTGTCTTGGATTGGGAGTCTGCTTATCTTTCTTATATAAACTGAAGGCAGCAAATATAAAATCAGATCAATAATCAATGAGGTGGCAAAGAACTAAAATCTGCAGTGCTAAATACAAGATTACTCAAGCTTACCGAATCATTAACAAAGGGAATCTAAACAGCAAGTATCTAAAGCTAACACTGCATGCTTTAAACTAAACAGATCTAAAATCATTCATAAACCTTCTTTGAAACCCACGGCAGCAAGCCCTTTAGACTAAACTAACCTCAAAAATCTGTACAAGAATTATCTTCCTAAATATAGAACTCAAGCTTACATCAAACCAATTCTTTATCTTTGAGTCTCACGGCAGCAAACCCTAAACCGAACTCAACAACTCTTCCTTATCCTTTCTTTGAGTCTCACGGCAGCAAGCCCTAAACCCAATCTTCACAGCAAAAATTCTAAAACAAGAAGAAACAAAATCCCTAGAAATTTTGAATTCTTTACAACAAAATCTGAAAGCCTAAAAGGGAAGAACAATCTTCTTTATAAAACTCACGGAAACCTCAAATTGAACCTATACAAATTCTCCTCTTGTAGCCTTAATGAAACTCACGGCAGCATACATGGCAGCAAGCTTCAAAACATGCTTCAACAATCAAAAGACGCAAGGAAACATCAATCGAATTCGGAACTACTCTTACCGCAGGTGAGTAAGCGACTTACCTTGCGTTCTTAGACCCTCTACTGAAGGAGGAAAGGGCTTCTAGGGTTGCTGGGATGCTTGAGTTCCTGACCTCTTCTTGTGCCTATGCGTCCACCTCGTCGAGAGGATCGTGAAGAAGTGAAAAGCTCTCGGATTGAACCCTCGCAAGCCGCCGGAAACACCCCAGCTTCCTGCTGCGGTTTCACCCGAGAGAGATCGACGCCGTTGCGAGAAGAGAAGAGATGAGAAGAAATTTTAGTCTCGGGAAGAAAAATAAGCCCTCTTTTATAACTAGGGTTTTTTTTTATTAAATACTATACCTTAAATATTTGTCGCTGCATATCTGATTGGCATCAACCGCTGGTGCAGTTGGTTGGCTGCGTTTTGCTTAAGGCCCGGCTCGTGGGTTCGAGTCTCGGCTGCAACCATTTTATTTCGTATTTATTCTCTATTTCCTAACTACTGCTCAAATAGAATATTTCTCCTTCTTTAATAAGAAACGCCCGCTGGAAGAGTTGGTTGGCTGTGTTTAACCGAAACCTTTGGTCACGGTTTCGAAACCTCAGCCGAGCATTTAATTTCCCTTTTATTTTAACTGTTCTTAACTACTGCTTAAATGTATTTCGTCCCATATATGTTCACAAAAAGGTTGTAGACCAGTTGGTTGGCTGAGCTCGATAAAAACCTGATTCAGGTTCGAAGTCCTGGGTTCAAAACCCGGCTTTAACATATATATTTATTATTATTATTTTTTATTTTTTTAAACTTCTTCCTCTTGGTAAAAATACCAAACGAACTCCAAAAATTACGTAAAAATACTCTAAAAATTTCTAAAAATCTCTAGAATTTTTCATAGCATTTAAAAATATTTTTGAATTATTTTTGGGGCTCAAAATGAGAAAATTTGGGTCGTTACAATTCCCCATACCTTATAAAAAGTTCGTCCTCGAACTTAGAATAATTCTATATCTCTCTGTCTCATACTGTCCTTACACTCCTAAATAATTTTCTCGTGCTTCTGGTTCTAAATAACTTTCACTAATGGTACTCTTTGTTCCTTAGTCTCTTAACTTCTCGATCCTCTATCATTCATATCGAATCATATTCATTAATGGTCCTTGAAAGGCTTGTTATAAGGTCTCTGGAGACCATAGGTGCATTAGTCACACCAAATGGCATGACTACAAATTCATAGTGTCCATTTCTGGTCCTGGAAACTGTTCTGGGTGCATCACTTCCTTTCACTTTCAACTGATGGTTCCCCAAAACGCAGGTCTGTTTTAGAGAACATTATTGCCCTCTTTAGCTGATCCAATAGATCATCTATTCTGGGAAGAGGGTATTTGTCCTTAACTACTACTTTGCTCAGCGCTCTAAAATCTATGCACATCCGCATAGATCTATCTTTCTCCTTAACGAACAACTCTGGGGCTCTCCGGGATGAATGACTAGGGCGGATAAAACCCTTGTCAAGTAGCTCCTAAAATTGTTCTTGTAACTCTCTTAGCTCTGCTAGAAAAATTCGATACAGAGCTTTTGAAATTGAACTGGTATCAGGAAACAACGCAATTTCAAACTCTATTTCTCTGTTGAAAGGTAGTCCAGGTAGCTCTTCTAGAAATACTTTTGGGTATTCGCAGACTACCGAAATGTCTTCCTACTTGGGTCTTTCTTGTTATCATTGTCCTTCTAGTTCTAATTACTTAACTGGGGTTTCTGACTCCCCACTGTCTTGTCCTCTATCTTAACATATAACTATGCCAAGAATAATACTTGACATCTTCTCTATCCTTTCTAAACAAACTTATGTATATGAATATAAGAGAAACAAAACTAAAATTGTCTCTATTTTTTTCTAAGCATATGTATCAAAACATAGAAAATTAAAACAAGAATTTTCTTCTTTCCTAAGCACATATAAGCAGATACTCTATACTGCAAATAATAAAAAAAACATAAAAGAAAATTAAATACTTTCTTACTTGAAGACGGCAAACATGGTGCTGATGTGTGATGCTGGAGAATGGGACCAGCTCTGATACCAACTGTAACAACCACCCTTCTTACTACTTCTCTCTAAGGGCGACCATTACCTATCTATACTTTACTTACTAGTGTCACTTATGCTAATATTAGCAACACTTAGATTTATTACGGCCCTAGAGGAATTCCTACCGAAAAATTTCGGCAAAATCTTCCCTGTACCGGTGACTAAATCCATAATACAAACAATATATACGCAGCCACAGGCGGCTGGAATACATTTTTCACAACCACGCGGTAATAAAATCACACTATAACCAAAGCAACTACTCTAGCAAAAGCAACCAACTACATCACTCCACAAATAATAAAAGTAAACTAATTACAAGTGCAGAATAAACTTAAATACAGTCTCAACTCATAATGACACTTAAGAAAACTAAAAGGATTAAACATAAAGTCTTGACAATTTTTTTTTGCCAGCTAATTCTGGATCTCTCCACAGTCCAAACATCACACATCTTCATCACCACCACCATCCTGTCGCCTCCTTTTCATATCTTAGCTTTTCCTTTATCTGCGGTAGGAGAAAAGAAAACAAAAGATCTATAAGCGAAAACGCTTAGTAAGTACTAATCTATCTCACAAAAACTCGAAGTGCATAAAAAGAATGCAACAATACTAAAACTGAAATGCTAAAAGCAAAGCTACATGTACTCATGGTATACAGAAATAAAACTGAATACTAAACATGCTCACTAACTGACAGGAAAGTAATGAACCAACTACTATAAGCTTAGAATTAAAGAACTAAACTTTTATTGATTCTAAGCATAAACTTGTTTCATTTTCTTATATCCTTATACTAGAAATTTATCTTTTAATTTCTCTTTCACTTTCTTCTTCTTGTTCTTCTTACTTTTCTTATACTAGAAATTAATCTTTTAATTTCTCTTTCACTTTCTTCTTCTTGTTCTTCTTTTCTTTTCTTTTCTTTTCTTCTTTGGGCCCAGGCTTAGTACCATCTTTGTTTTGCGCGAGTCCTATGAGGTAAAGACCTTGGTCTTACCAGGGCCAAGACCTTGGAATTGGTCACCTGGATTTGTTTAACGACAACCTTGGAAGTCGGGTACTAGCCTCTAACTTTAGTTTACTTCTTATCTCTTTTTAACTAGACCTTGGTCTTTTTCTTTTTACTAAGTTTTCTCATAATCCTTTATTAGAGTTTATTGGAATCCTTTAGATATACCTAACAAGTGTAGGATTACAATTAACTAAGCATGCTATATAAAAACAATACAAGGAAACAATCTGAACTCTCTCTAAGCATGTTATAAAACAAAGCAACAGAAAAGAAAATCTGAACTTTCTAAACATGCTGTAAAATAAAGGAAAAGAAAGCACATCTGGACTTACTAATCATGCTATAGAATAGAGCAAAAGAGAGCTAATTTGAACTTTTAAAACATGCTGTGATAAGAGCAAAGAAAGCTAATCTGATCTTACTAATCATGCTATAAAATAGAATCAAGAAAGCAACTTTAAGCTTACTAATCATGCTATGAAATAGAGCTAAGAAAGCAACTTTAAGCTTTCTAAACATGCTATAAAATAGGCAAAAGATAGCTAACTTGGACTTACTAAACATGCTGTAAGATAAAGCAAAGTCAATCACTAAAATGCTGGATAGGATAGCAAAGTAAGCTAACTCTGAATTGTTATAACGAGGTTGTTCTTGCCTTTCAAACAGTAATAAACAATCTATCCCAACATACTAGTATACTAAGTGGTGCATGCTTGTTAAGTAGTAGGGAAAAACTAAACCGTGCATGCTCTTTTAGTGGTAAGGGAAACTAACCGTGCAGGGCTCAAGTTAATGGTTGTTCATGTTCATTGAAACTCAAGAAATCCAAAACTAAATGCTTAACCTCAGAATTGCTCATGCACTAAACGGGAACATAGTTTAAATCAAACCGTACAGCTAAGACTATAGCAAGAAGACTAACAGTATACTCAAAATATGAATCACTTCAAGCTCATTATGCAACCCATTTCATGCTCGTTGAATGTCAATCAAATTCTGATACTGCTTACTCATTTTAAGTGGTTGTTCATGCTTGTTCAACTACACAAGAAACATACAACTAAGCAATCTAAACTGTATGCTAGGATAACAGGACTGTTCATGTTCATGGAGGTAGCAAAGCAAAACCAAAAACTGCATACTAATTAATGAGACTGTTTACACACTTTGATTTGCAAGAATGCACCCTGAAAATACTACCAAGAAGATCTAAAGTAGCATATTAAGGTAGTAACAAAATTTAAACTACATGCCTGATCTATTGGCAGCATGCATCAATATGATCTACACTAGAATTTTAAACCATAAGCTTAAACTGAAACTAAATCTTCTCCATGTTCAGTACCACAGCCAGAAGATAGAAAAAAACCAATTGCCACAACAATTGCTCTTCATGCTCAGAAAAAGGATATTCTGAAATTTATCTACACGGCACAACCCAATGGATCAAAACCGAGATCCGAACACTTCTAGAACTAACTATCCATTAAAACCCCTTCTCAATCTTCCTATAAGAACTCACGGCAGCAAGCACTACCAACAAATCTTCACAGAAAATTCGAGAACAAGCTAAAATACACTACAATACTTATACTTTACAGCACAACAGGATCTAAGATCTTGTTACAACAGCACTTAGGAAGAAGACAACCAAAAACGCATGCTGTACACAACCATCCGAAAGAAAAGAAAGCAAATCGAAGCTCGGAGCAACTCCTACCGCAGGTGAGTAGTACTTACCGAGCGTTCTTGGACTTACAACCGAGAAGAGAAAGGAGAAGGCTCTTAGGGTTTTCGGAGGGCTCGGGATTGCAGATTTTCTGGCTTCTTCTTGTGCCTGCGAGCTCTTCTCTGTCGGGATGACCACCCACGGGTGAGGGCTGGCCGGAAGAAAGCTCCGCCGGCGCCGGAGACCCTAAGAGCCTTCTCCTTTCTCTTCTCGGTTGTAAGTCCAAGAACGCTCGGTAAGTACTACTCACCTGCGGTAGGAGTTGCTCCGAGCTTCGATTTGCTTTCTTTGCTTTCGGATGGTTGTGTACAGCATGCGTTTTTGGTTGTCTTCTTCCTAAGTGCTGTTGTAACAAGATCTTAGATCCTGTTGTGCTGTAAAGTATAAGTATTGTAGTGTATTTTAGCTTGTTCTCGAATTTTCTGTGAAGATTTGTTGGTAGTGCTTGCTACCGTGAGTTCTTATAGGAAGATTGAGAAGGGGTTTTAATGGATAGTTAGTTCTAGAAGTGTTCGGATCTCGGTTTTGATCCATTGGGTTGTGCCGTGTAGATAAATTTCAGAATATCCTTTTTCTGAGCATGAAGAGCAATTGTTGTGGCAATTGGTTTCTTTTCTGTCTTCTGGCTGTGGTACTGAACATGGAGAAGATTTAGTTTCAGTTTAAGCTTATGGTTTAAAATTCCAGTGTAGATCATATTGATGCATGCTGCCAATAGATCAGGCATGTAGTTTAAGTTTTGTTACTACCTTAATATGCTGCTTTAGATCTTCTTGGTAGTATTTTCAGGGTGCATTCTTGCAAATCAAAGTGTGTAAACAGTCTCATTAATTAGTATGCAGTTTTTGGTTTTGCTTTGCTACCTCCATGAACATGAACAGTCCTGTTATCCTAGCATACAGTTTAGATTTCTTAGTTGTATGTTTCTTGTGTAGTTGAACAAGCATGAACAACCACTTAAAATGAGTAAGCAGTATCAGAATTTGATTGACATTCAACGAGCATGAAATGGGTTGCATAATGAGCTTGAAGTGGTTCATATTTTGAGTATACTGTTAGTCCTCTTGCTATAGTCTTAGCTGTACGGTTTGATTTAAACTATGTTCCCGTTTAGTGCATGAGCAATTCTGAGGTTAAGCATTTAGTTTTGGATTTCTTGAGTTTCAATGAACATGAACAACCATTAACTTGAGCCCTACACGGTTAGTTTCCCTTGCCACTAAAAGAGCATGCACGGTTTAGTTTTTCCCTACTACTTAACAAGCATGCACCACTTAGTATACTAGTATGTTGGGATAGATTGTTTATTACTGTTTGAAAGGCAAGAACAACCTCGTTATAACAATTCAGAGTTAGCTTACTTTGCTATCCTATCCAGCATTTTAGTGATTGACTTTGCTTTATCTTACAACATGTTTAGTAAGTCCAAGTTAGCTATCTTTTGCCTATTTTATAGCATGTTTAGAAAGCTTAAAGTTGCTTTCTTAGCTCTATTTCATAGCATGATTAGTAACCTTAAAGTTGCTTTCTTGATTCTATTTTATAGCATGATTAGTAAGATCAGATTAGCTTTCTTTGCTCTTATCACAGCATGTTTTAAAAGTTCAAATTAGCTCTCTTTTGCTCTATTCTATAGCATGATTAGTAAGTTCAGATGTGCTTTCTTTTCCTTTGTTTTACAGCATGTTTAGAAAGTTCAGATTTACTTTTCTGTTGCTTTGTTTTATAACATGCTTAGAGAGAGTTCAGATTGTTTCCTTGTATTGTTTTTATATAGCATGCTTAGTTAATTGTAATCCTACACTTGTTAGGTATATCTAAAGGATTCCAATAAACTCTAATAAAGGATTATGAGAAAACTTAGTAAAAAGAAAAAGACCAAGGTCTAGTTAAAAAGAGATAACAAGTAAACTAAAGTAAGAGGCTAGTACCCGACTTCCAAGGTTGTCGTTAAACAAATCCAGGTGACCAATTCCAAGGTCTTGGCCCTGGTAAGACCAAGGTCTTTACCTCATAGGACTGGAGGCTCGCTACCTCAGTCACTATTAGAGAGCGCGCAAAACAAAGATGGTACTAAGCCTGGGCCCAAAGAAGAAAAGAAAAGAAAAGAAAAGAAAAGAAGAACAAGAAGAAGAAAGTGAAAGAGAAATTAAAAGATTAATTTCTAGTATAAGAAAAGTAAGAAGAACAAGAAGAAGAAAGTGAAAGAGAAATTAAAAGATTAATTTCTAGTATAAGGATATAAGAAAATGAAACAAGTTTATGCTTAGAATCAATAAAAGTTTAGTTCTTTAATTCTAAGCTTACAGTAGTTGGTTCATTACTTTCCTGTCAGTTAGTGAGCATGTTTAGTATTCAGTTTTATTTCTGTATACCATAAGTACATGTAGCTTTGCTTTTAGCATTTCAGTTTTAGTATTGTTGCATTCTTTTTATGCACTTTGAGTTTTTGTGAGATAGATTAGTACTTACTAAGCGTTTTCGCTTATAGATCTTTTGTTTTCTTTCCTCCTACCGCAGATAAAGGAAAAGCTAAGATATGAAAAGGAGGCGACAGGATGGTGGTGGTGATGAAGATGTGTGATGTTTGGACTGTGGAGAGATCCAGAATTAGCTGGCAAAAAAAAATTGTCAAGACTTTATGTTTAATCCTTTTAGTTTTCTTAAGTGTCATTATGAGTTGAGACTGTATTTAAGTTTATTCCGCACTTGTAATTAGTTTACTTTTATTATTTGTGGAGTGATGTAGTTGGTTGCTTTTGCTAGAGTAGTTGCTTTGGTTATAATGTGATTTTATTACTGCGTGGTTGTGAAAAATGTATTCCAGCCGCCTGTGGCTGCGTATATATTGTTTGTATTATGGATTTAGTCACCGGTACAGGGGAGATTCTGTCGAAATTTTTTGGTAGGAATTCCTCTGGGGCCGTGATAAATCTAAGTGTTGCTAATATTAGCATAAGTGACACTAGTAAGTAAAGTATAGATAGGTAATGGTCGCCCTTAGAGAGAAGTAGTAAGAAGGGTGGTTGTTACAGCAAACCTCGGTCTACCAGGGCCAAGACCTCGGAATTGGACACCTGGATTTGTTTAACGACAACCTCGGAAGTCGGGTACTATCCTCTTCTTAAAAGTAAAATACTTATAATCTTAATTACTTCTTCTTTAAATGCCTTGGCATTTTAATAGACACCTTGTGTGCCAAAAATCCCTAAAGTCTTGACTTTGGGATCTACTTAAGGCCTTGGCCTTTTCTTTCTTTTCTTTATCTTTCTTATACTTTTCTTAAACCCAAAATACTGTTAGGGTATCTTTCGTATGAATCTTTGAATGAAACTAACTATGTAACACATAATCATGCATAGAATACAAAAGAAATCTACACATCTAATACTTATCAAAAATCTGCATTAATACTTATCAGAAATCTGCATACTAGCTTAATAAAAATCTGCATAATAGCTTAACAAAAATCTGCATACTAGCTTAACAAAATCTGCATACTAAAAATTCTGCATATTCAAGCTAACAACAACTCTGCATTTAAGCTTAATAAAAATCTGCTCTTGTAACTTAATAAAATCTGCACTTGTGTATTTAATAAAATCTGCACTTAATGAAAGAAATCTGCACTTAAAATTCTGCACGCTAAGCTAACAAAACTCTGCTCTACAAGCTCTAAGATTGCCTCGGCAATTAAACAGTGAGCTAAAGTGTATAGTAGCTCCAAAGGACTGTTCACACTTAGTAATTCAACACAAAAACAAAAGCTAGTTAAGGTCACAAGCAACCTAAAAACTAAAACTACACATGCTCACAAATAACAGTAAACAAAAAGCTGTAGACTGTATTCTATCACTCTTAACTAGTTTCTTAAGGCTTCATTTCATATATATCTTTTCTTTGTGACTTACATTTTCCACTAAACATATTTCCTGCATCTTTCTATCTTCTTTTCGTGTTTCATATCAATTTAGTTCTCTATACTTGATTCATATCATGTAATACCGATAACCATGCATCGCCCCTCTACTGTCATTCTTATAGGACTCAACTCAAAACTTCAAGTAGTACATGTACAATCCAAGTTTCATAGGAGAATGTTGTAAACACATCCACTTAACCACACTGAAACCTATCCCTTCAAATCTGCCCAGCATTTCCCAGCCAACACCAGTAGTGAAACACAATGGAAAACATTTTTAAAACACTCTAATTCTGTCCAGAAATAGCATAATCTGTTCGTCATACAGCAAGAATCAAATTCAACTAACCCATACTCAAATCTTCTAACCACAATCTAATTCTTCAATACCTAACCAATCTTGGTAGGAAACTAACAAGAGACTGACAATTTGCAAGTATCTATTTAATTTAACTCTATACAAGGATCCCAAAAACAAAAGTAGAACCAATAAAGACGTACTAATCCAGAACCTATAAAATTTCATAATTGACTGATCGTGCTCATAAAAATTCAACAGAACAATCTACATAGGAACAAATCCGAATTCCATCTACAAAGCCTGAAGAAACCAAACCACATGCTAAGCAACAAATCTATCTCCTTTCTTTGAGATTCTCGGCAGCAATTTCAACAGGAGGCAAAACTTCGGAAACAAAGAAAATAACAAGAAATAAACCTCGGAGCTATCCTACTGCAGGTGAGTAGCAACTCACCTTCGTTTTCTTGGACTTACAACCGAGAAAGAGAGGTTCTAGGGTTTCGGAGAAGCTTCAATCTCGGCAGTTCTTGGTGTTCCCGAGTTCCCCTCGTCGAGGTGGTCACGGTTGGGTGAAGACCGCCGGAAAAAGGCCTAGCTCCGTCGCCTTCTCCGCCCGAACAGTGGAGTCGCCGTCGCCGTCGCCGTTCGCGAGAGAGGAGGAGAGGGGTTCGGGAGTTTTAGGTCACGGGAGAAACTTAAGTCCTCTCTTAACTTAGGTATTTTATTATCTAACTACTGCTTAAGTATTATTCATCCCTTTCCTTAATTAACATTGGCTGCCAGCACAGCTGGTCAAGCGGGTTTTGCTCGGGTCAAAGGTCTCAGCTTCGATCCCTCAGTCGCGCACTTTTGTTCCCCTTTTATTTTAAACGTTCCAACTATAGCTTAAATATATTTCACTCCATACTTGATTAACAAAACTCTCGTAGACCGGTTGGTTGGCTGAGTTCGGTTAAAACTTGGTTCGGGTCTGAGGTCTTGGGTTCAAAACCCGGCTTCAACACTTTTCTTTCTTTTTTTTTTAAACTTCTTTCTCTTGGTAAAAATACCAAACGAACTCCAAAAATTACATAAAAATACTCTAAAAATTTTTAAAATTCTCTAGAATTTTTCTATAGCATTTAAAAATATTTTTGAGTTACTTTTTGGGCTCAAAATAAGGAAATTTGAGTCGTTACATAGGAAGCATCAAAGGGGAGGGGTATGATAACTCAAGCCGTCAGATCAAGAGTCTAGAGTTATATAGGGTCATGTGCAAAAAAGTGTTTATCAATCACAGTAATGGGAAAGGTTTGTGGGGCAGATGTCACTCCCCGATGAAAGGTATTAATGATGGATGTAACAAGGAAATCATAGAGAGAGATTTGTGGACGGCAGCAACTCAACGCAAGAAGGTCATATGTCGGGTGGTAGGATGGCCATGCGGTTACCTTGGGAAAGGGAACGAAAGACCATGCGTCAGGTATTGAGATGGTCATGCAGTTACCTCGGGAAAGGGGGAAGGAAGATGAAAGGAAGCGGCAATTTGAATTTGGCGCTCTCATTTTATTTTTCTACCTCGAAAGCAGAGTAAGATTTAAAGATGACTTGTTTAATTAAAGCTTACGTAATGTATTTTGAGATTGTAGGGGGCGTCGTAAGTTACACATAATTGGCTCAACCTCTAAATGCAACACCGAAGCAGGAGTTCCTAGACTAATTCTTGGGTCAACCTTCAGACGTCAATCAGATCTCCAGACCAGTTCCGAGGGGTTTCTGAACGACCTCTCGGTCGGGTCCCAGACTCTCGCCCCAATGCGAGTTATAAGTGAGTCTGTTCTCACGCCCAACGACCTCTCGGTCGGGATTTTAGACTCTCGTCCCAGCGCGAGTTATAAGAGAGAGATTTGTGTACGGCAGCAACTCAATGCAGGAAGGTCATACGTCGGGTGGCAGGACGACCATGCGGTTACCTTGGGAAAGGGAACGAAAGACCATATGTCAGGTATTGAGATGGTCATGCAGTTACCTCGGGAAAGGGGAAGGAAGATGAAAGGAAGTGACGATTTGAATTTGGCGCTCTCATTTTATTTTTCTACCTTGAAAGCAAAGTAAGATTTAAAGATGGCTTGTTTAATTAAAGCTTATGTAATGTATTTTGAGATTGTAGGGGACGTCGCAAGTTACACATAATTGGCTCGACCTCTAAATGCAACATCAAAGTAGGAGTTCTTGGACTAATTCCTAGGTCAAGCTTCAGACGTCAATCAGATCTCCATACCAATTCTGAGGGGTTTCTGAACGACCTCTCGGTCGGGTCCCAGACTCTCTCCCCAGTGCGAGTTATAAGTGAGCCTGCTCTCACGCCCAACGACCTCTCAGTCGGGATTCCAGACTCTTGCCCCAGCATGAATTATAAGTGAGCATGCTCTCACACCTCCAGACTCTCACCCTAGTGCGAGTTATAAGTGAGTCTGCTCTCACGCTCAACGACCTCTCGGTCAGGTCCCAGACTCTCACCCCAGTGTGAGTTATAAGTGAGTCTGCTCTCACGCCCAACGACCTCTCGGTCGGGATTCCAGACTCTCGCCCCAACGTGAGTTATAAGTGAGCATGCTTTCACACCTCCAGACTCTCGCCCCAGTGCGAGTAATAAGTGAGTCTGCTCTCACGCCCAACGACCTCCTGGTCGAGATTCCAGACTCTCGCCCCAGTGCGAGTTATAAGTGAGCATGCTCTCACGCTTCCAGACTCTCATCCCAGTGCGAGTTATAAATGAGTCTGCTCTCACACCCACGACCTCTTGGTCGGGATTCCAGACTCTCGCCCCAGTGCGAGTTATAAGTGAGCATGCTCTCACGCCTCCAGACTCTTGCCCTAGTGTGAGTTATAAGTGAGCCTGCTCTCATGCCCAACGACCTCTCAGTCGGGATTCCAGACTCTCACCCTAACGCGAGTTATAAGTAAGTTTGCTCTCATGCCTAAGGACCTCTCGATCGGGTCCCAGACTTTCACCCTAGTGCGAGTTATAAGTGAGCCTGCTCTCACGCCCAACGACCTCTCGGTCAAGATTCCAGACTCTCACTCCAGTGCGAGTTATAAGTGAGCCTACTCTCACGCCCAACAACCTCTCGGTCGGGATTCCAGACTCTCGTCCCAGCGCGAGTTATAAGTGAGCATGCTCTCACGCCTCCAGATTCTCACCCTAGTGCGAGTTACAAGTGAGCATGCTCTCACGTCCAATGACCTCTCGGTCAGGATTCCAAACTCTCGCCCCAGCGCGAGTTATAAGTGAGCATTCTCTCATGACTCCAGACTCTAGCCCCGATGCGAGTTATAAGTGAGTCTACTCTCATGCCCAATGACCTCTCGGTCGGGATTCCAGACTCTCGCCCTAGCGCAAGTTATACGTGAGCATGCTCTCATGACTCCAGACTCTCGCCCCAGTGCAAGTTATAAGTGAGCCTACTCTCACACCCAACGACCTCTCGGTCGGGATTCCAGACTCTTGCCCCAGCACGAGTTATAAGCAAGCATGCTCTCACACCTCCAGACTCTCGCCCTAGTGTGAGTTATAAGTGAGCCTTCTCTCACGCCCAACAACCTCTCGGTCGAGATTCCAGACTCTCATCCCAGCGCGAGTTATAAGTGAGCATGCTCTCACACCTCCAGACTCTCGCCCCAATATGAGTTATAAGTGAATCTGCTCTCACACCCAACGACCTCTCGGTCGGGAATCCAGACTTTCACTCCAGTGTGAGTTATAAGTGGCCTACTCTCACACCCAACAACCTCTCGGTCGGGATTCCAGACTCTCGCCCTAGCGTGAGTTATAAGTGAGCTTGCTCTCACGCCTAACGACTTGTCGGTCGGGTCCCAGACTCTCGTCCCAGTGCGAGTTATAAGTGATCTTACTCTCACGACCCTCGATGCTTCGATCTGGATTCCAGACCCTCTATAAAATATCGAACCAGATAATCATTAAATAATAAGGTTTAATAGGCTAATAGCCTTAACAGAATTTTTAGGATTTTTCTGGGAAATTTTCGGAGCTTGTATGGCGTAGGTTAAGGGGATAAATTTTAGGTCAGGGTAAAGTCTGTTTAAGCTACCCGATTTAGACGAGGAAATGTTTAATTTCCTTAAATATTATTTTCCCTTTTTATTTAAAAACTCCCGTGCCCTATTCCTTCTCTCGCCGAAAACCTTCTTCTCTTCATCCGCCGCACACCTCCGCCTCCCTCTCTCGCGTCGTCGCCCGACCAAGCCACACCGCGACACTAACCGCCCACCGTCGACTGTCCTCTCGGTACCGTGACCTCTCCCTCGCGTTTTCACCCCGGTGCCTCTACCATGCCGCCGGCTGTGAGGCCATTGTCGATGTCGTGCCACCAGAGATGAACGCCACTTCACCCTATCACACGGTGTTGCTCAAGTCGTTGCTCGCCGGAGCTTCTAATCCCTTAAGCTCTCATCTACAGCTCCGCTAGGTACACCTCTCCGCAGATCTCTCCGCTAGGCCTGATCTTTAGCGAAAGGGGTGAGAAATTCGAGCCTTAGCTTCATTGGACTTGGAGCTCGCTGGAATCAGGGATGGTCGACATTCTAGACGGTGACTTCTTGCTCCAGTACCCTGAAATCGAGCCTCCACCCTCAAGCCCTTCTCTGTCGACCCCAACAGCTACTTGCGGTGGTTCTTGGTTGGGGAAAGAAGCTGCCGACATGTTGCGATAAGACATTTACAACTTTGGACGTTAGATCTTTAGATTGGGGTGTTGGTTTCAATTGAATTATAGGTTGTTTAAGGTAATTGTTCCTGTTTGTAGCCTTATAGTAGCTCCAGCTTTAGATCTGTGGCAGCAAGCACCACCATCGAGCATTTTTCCGACAATTGCTCTTCCTGACCGAGGATCAACAGAGGCGAATTCGTCTTAGAGTAAGGTTTTGGGTTTTAGATACCTATTGTAGCTTAATCTGTATTTGTTCATTAATGATTAGGGATAAATTCATGACTGGTAATCCTAATTGTGATAGTGTTTGGCTGGAATTGTGTTTTGATCTAGTTCTGGCTATTGGAAATTTGGATTTGAATCTGATGCTAATGTAGATTTAGTTTTGGTGGATTGATTTGGATTGGTATCGAATTTAGAATTAAGTAATTAGTTGATACGGGATGAGACTCGATTTTATTTCCGGTTGAGGTTTGGTTCATTAGTGATTGGTTGATTTAGAGGAATACTTGATGGTATTGGGAATATTATATTAATATTGTGATTAGTAGTGATGGGTTGGATTCGTTCGGTTCCCTGTTGGTAGAATTGAATAGATTGTAATTAAAGATTCATGGATAGGAGTTGTGGAAGCTAATCATTAATTGAAGATAATTAATGATCGGTTTAAATAGGATTTTTCCTGATGGTTTGGATCTTTAGGTTTAGCCACTTATTACTTATCTATTAGCTAAATTGTATAATATATAATTTACAGGACTCTGATTCGAGATGAGCGTCTCGACGTCTGATTTGGTTTGATACGATCTTCTTTGAGGCGGGTACTTCTTGCTTTGTTTCTCTTAGTACTTTGACCTTGGTGCATGAACTATTTTGGATAAGAAATTATTTTTACCTTGACTCCAATCTTATTTTCCTGCACTTGATACTTCCACGCGATCTTTGAGAAATTCGTTTCCATATCTATACAGTCTCTTGTTGTTGTCCATGATCAGTAACCGATACTAGATACCATGTTTGTATGCTTTGATTGTTATTTGTTTATATACTATATTTAGCATGTTGGCTTCATGTTGCATACCTTATACCCGATTTTAGCTTATGTTTACATGATGACCGCTGCATTGAAAGCATCATGTCATTGCATGCATGCAGGCGCCCACTTCTTCCTTGTGGGGGAGTGAGCCGTCGGGCCGCGCCGCACACTCAGCCACTCATGGGTAGTGGTAGCTGGAGGAGATGTCGCTTGTCCTGTCGTGCCGCACTCGGCCACTCATGGGTAGTGGTAGCTGGAGTTGTGAGCAGCAGGGATCCCATTCGCTTGGTAGCTAGATAGCTACTTAGCACCTGTCCATCCAGTCACTCGAGAGGAGTGGCGGCCTTTGGGTGGTACAGTTGTCATTGATCCGGCCTCTCGACCATACAGGGGCCGTGGTGCAGAGAGGTGGGCGGGGAGACCATCCGTGCATACGCTGTTATTATACTTGCTGTGGCTGTTGCTGTGTACATTTGTTGTTATTGCTTATTTATGCTGCTGTTATTAGTTTATGCTGTTGTTGCTAGTATATACTACTGTTTCTTTTGTTGATATACACATTTATATTGAGATATACACTCATTACGGGTGTTTAGACACTGGTATAGTTATTGGTAAAATGGACACATCTTACATATTACCTTGTAGTTATAGCAGTGTTGTAGCAGGTTTGTGCCACTCCTGACCTTCTGTTATTAGCCTAGGATATGACTTCAGGTATGAACACTTAAATTAACATCACGGTAGTATCTGCTATTCCCTTTATGAGACTGTCTACTGTTGGCTTATTCTCTATTTATATGTTATTTTCATGCACTATCTTTTCCTATACCCGCTGAGTTCCAATACTCACCACCCTACAAAATAGATTTCTTGCGCCAGGTAGCAGTAGATAATTCATGGATGCTTGGAGAGATGTCGGTTTCTAGTCCGGGGTCCTGCGTTATATCAGTTTTATTTCCCCTTTACTTATTTTTTTAGTATATAGCAGTTTTAGTATTGTATGAATTGGTCTGTGTTTGGTGTTTGATTCGTGGTGTTTTGCTTTCGAGATCTTGTGGTGGTGCAAGCCTAATTGGCTAATAAACTTTAGTTGTGGATTGTTCATATTATTTTATGTTTTCCGCTATGCATGTTTCCAGCCGTGTGGGTTGTTATTAACTTGCGTGGTTATGTTGTTTCTATTGTGTATATATTCCAGCCGTATGTGGCTGTGTATATTTTGCATGTAGTAATGCTTCATATTGTCACCCGTACAGAGGAGATGCTGTCGAAATTTCTTCGGACATGAACTCCTCTGGGGCATGACACCCTCACCTCAGCGCAAGTAGGAGGGGGGTTAGCTCTTCGTAAAGAGATGGAAATAAAGCATGTTCCTTGGGGCGTGCAATTGCCTCCGGGAAATGATGTCGCATTTAGGGTCACATTACATATTCCCAGATCTAGGGATAGATGCAGTAGCCCAAACATTCGGGAGATTGTACAACACTTGGTAGCGTGATAAATTCCCAAAGACCAGGGGAAAAGGGAGAAGTGGTTAATATCTTGGTAAGAGAGTCAAGTGAAACTAGATTCCAGTCTAGTCATGCGGGCTTGGGCCTTCTTCGACTAGACTTGAGGGGGAGGCTTGTAATACGGTGAATAATGGTAGAGTCTAGTCAAGGGGATGTGACAATCAGAAGTCAAGGGGACGTGACAGTCATAAGTCAAGGGGGGTGACAGCCATAAGTTAAAGGGACGTGACAGTCAAAAGTCAAAGTAACGTGGCAGTCAGAGGTCGAGAAGACGTATAACCCCACAGAGGGGCTTTAATTTTAAAAGTCGTTACCCAGCTAACACTCGGTCGGGAGACCCAAGTCTGAAATTCAGACAGGTTACTCGGGCGAGAGGCCGAGGTCGGGAATTCAGACAGGTTACTCGGGCGAGGGACCCAGGTCAGGAGTTCAGAAAGGATGTTTGGTCAGGATGCCCAGGTCTAGAATTCAGACAGGTTCCTCGAGCAAGAGGCCCAGGTCGGGAATTCAGACAGATTACTCGGGCGAGAAGCCCAGGTCGGGAATTTAGGCAGGTTGACCGGTCGGGATGCCCAGGTCGAGAAGTCAGACTAGTAGCACAAGAAACAAGGAAGAAGGAGAAGGGATCATATCTACCGACAGAGTTTTCTCATAGCATACTTATATATAAGAACTTGATGCGCTTGGTTGGGATATAACAGACGACTCAGATGCACCCCGGTCAGGCTCGTCGAGTGCTAGTTGTCAGGAGTTCTCTTGTTCATGCCCGATCAACAAAAACGACAACAGAGTCCTAGTATCGTAACCACCTGTTAGAGAATATCTGTTGTGGTCAGGTATATTCCAACAGTCTGTGATCAACTGGTAACAGAGCCTTCCTCCGACCTATAAGAAGATGCCAAGTGTCACCCATCGCCAGACATGGTCTGACACCCAACATTCCCTGACATTTGTCAAAAGCCCTAAGTACACATGGTCATATAAAAAGGAGCGTCCTCTCTCTGGTGCAGGTACGCTCACTCGCCTTTTCGCATCTGTCTTCTACTTTATGCATTTTTACCGCTCTTCTGGAAAAAAAAATACCTGATTTGAGCGTCGGAGGACCTACTCCGGAGACTTTTTTCCTAGTTCTTGGTCCCTAACGTGGAGGGGGTTCGAGTGTGCGCAGGGAACTCTCGCTTCGTCATCATAGTCACCACCCCTCGTCAGCAGCCTGGGAAACCCACTCGTGAAGTACTGTACTCGTAGGAAGTCTCCATCGCCTTCTGTTAACGTCAACGACAGCACAGCCGACCTCCATCTGACTCAGATTTTGGATGGGATTACTATGCATAAATATAAAATATAGAAAATAGATATGATAACTAATGTAAAGATATTTTTAATTATCTGATATAGAAAGATAAAATTTTTAAATAGAATAATTGATATAAATATTCTAAAATGTTGATCAAGTAATTTCAGTACGTATGGTTGGAATCACAATTATAAAAAAACGTATAGGACATTTTCTTCTAATAGAATAAAAAAAATTTAGGAGATTGATTGATAGGCGAGACAATTAATTGAATCGAAAGCCCGTATATCTATACTGAATTATAAAAAAAAATGAATAAAGTTTAATTTTGTTCAATATCAACAAAAATCCGTATTTAATCTAATTTTCTTTTAGAATATTGAAATTATAAATAAAAGCATTTTAAAATTTTTAGGAGTCCGTAAAAATTCTAGAAGACGGTCTTAAATAAATTTTACTTTTACATTACCTTCTCAAGACATCTACCATTCAAAGCATAGCTATAGCAGACTACTGGGTATTTTACTTTACATTACTTTCTAAATTAAATTAAAAATGATTATCACTATTTGTATCCTAACTACCACATATTACTCAGTATTATCCTCATATGGAATAAAAATTTTGAGACGTTGATTATTCACTTGTATTTTCAAGACCGTCAATTTCCAAAATTAATTGAGTTTGTGAGACCTTTGATACCTAGAATATAAAAAAACAAAATAAAAAAAATAAAAAACAAACCCCAATTTGAATAAAGTTTAATTTGCTCAGCTTCACTACTTTTATAAAAAGAAATTATAAATAAAAAACATTTTAAATTTTTTTAGAGTAGGAAAAAATTGAGAGGGCAAAATGGACCTTCCATTCTTTGTCTTAAATAAATTTTATTTTACATTAGATTTTAAATGAGTAAGGATGACATTAGATTTAAATTCAAATTTAAATTTCCACGAGAACGTTGACCAACGGCTATTTTTTCTTCCAATCGATGGCCCACATTATAAGAGGAAACAAGCCCTAATTTCTCCGAGAAGAAGAAGACGAGTAGAGAGTAGCAGACATGTCGATCGCAGTCGAAGGACGTCAGGGGCGGGCGATGGACGCGTACGAGAAGCTGGAGAAGGTCGGGGAAGGAACGTACGGCAAGGTTTACAAGGCGCGGGAGAAGGCCACCGGCAAGATCGTCGCTCTCAAGAAGACCCGCCTCCCCGAGGATGACGAGGGCGTTCCTCCCACCACGCTCCGCGAGGTCTCCCTCCTCCGCATGCTTTCCATCGATCCCCATGTCGTCAGGTTGCTATTCTTAACCTGATTGAATAATTTATGGAAATTTCGTTTTCTCGAGACTTTTTTTCATCGATTTGCTTGCTCTTGATTTCGATTCCAGGCTTTTGGATCTGAAGCAAGACCAGAACAAGGAGGGGCAAACCATTCTCTACCTAGTCTTTGAGTACATGGACACGGATCTGAAAAAGTACATCAGAAGTATCCGCCAGAGTCATGAAATGATGCCACCAATGACTGTTAAGGTAAAAATTACGCAATTTTTTTTTCTGCCACCCAATATGATGCATCAAAATTTGTTGAAATCCTCGTTATCAAGAGGTTGTTGAAGAGCTTCATGATTTCTCTCTGTTTCTTGAAAGTTTCTTTAAAAGATAATTGTGCATCAACAACATGAATTTTAGGGCAGAAAATTTCTCTGCTTCCACTAGAGATAGGGCACTAAATATTTGATAAATTATGGTACTTTTAGATTCTCACAAGATCTCTTGCTGTAGATTTTGATGTATCAACTCTGCAAAGGAATTTCATTCTGTCATGGTCATGGAGTGTTGCACAGGTTGGAAAAACTCATTCACCATCTTGTTTCAGTATGTTAAAGATAAGATCTTGTTGAATAATTTGCTCCTTAATTTTGCAGGGATCTTAAACCTCACAATCTTTTAATGGACCGCAAGACTATGATGCTAAAAGTTGCGGATCTTGGACTCAGTCGTGCTTTCACCATTCCCCTCAAGAAATACACGCACGAGGTCACATATCTTTTTCAGAATATTTTGGAAAAATGTGATTTTTTTTCTTTTTAGTGAACAAATTGAAAATCAAATCTCTTTTTATCTCTGTTTCAGATCCTAACCCTGTGGTATCGAGCTCCAGAAGTGCTACTTGGTGCCACACACTATTCGACACCGGTTGATATGTGGTCAGTTGGCTGTGTGTTCGGTAAGAATCTTTGGTCGTGATTTCTATAATGTTGGACTTCATCAAAAGCTTGCTTATCTTTTCTTCCTCCTCCGTGCTTTCTTTTTCCATTGTAGCTGAACTAGTCACAACCCAGCCACTGTTTGCTGGTGACTCCGAGCTGCAACAGCTTCTTCACATCTTCAGGTAAATTAATTGTCAATCAAAAGATCATTTTTCAGTTAGGTTTCTAGGCTAAGTTGGTGATGGCTTTGCTGATACAGGTTACTTGGTACGCCAAATGAAGAAGTTTGGCCAGGAGTAAGTAAACTAGCAAATTGGCATGAGTATCCACAGTGGAGCCCGAAGGATATTTCATCAGCTGTACCTGGCCTTGATCCCAATGGGCTAGACCTTCTCTCGGTATGCGCAGTTCAGTAGACAGATTGTTGCTGTTCTTTTCTGTTTGTGATCTAAACTTCTTGTAAGTTTCATTTGAGTATTATTATTAATCTTGCAGAAGATGTTGAAGTATGAACCCTCAAAGAGGATTTCTGCTAAGAAAGCTATGGAACACCCCTACTTTGATGATGTAACTAAGGCTTGCTACTGAGTTTTATCTGAGGAAGCTTTCTTTTCTCTGAGAAAGCTTTGTTGCTCAAATTAACAAACACGGTTGTGGTGACCAGTTGTAGTATCTTTAGATGTGTAGGTCTTCTCGAGCATTATATTTGGAATTTGGAGGAGCATTGTAATTGTTCTTTAGTCATTCAATCTAACCAGGGTATTGTTTCTTAAGCACAGTTTGATCTCTGTGATATGGAAAGGTAAGATTGTTTATTGGTACTAGTAGATATTATGCTATAAATCTATCTGATACATGGAACCCTTAGGCTCATTTTTTATGTCACCCTTCACTTTTTTACCTATGTAGGTCATTTCCTTTTGGTTGTCATCAACATTGTCACCTCAATGTTTCTCTTCCAGCAATCCCTAAGATGTCCAATAACATCATTCTTTGATCTCAATAGATCAGGAGCCATAAAGCCAATAACCAATCTTAGTCATGTCCAAGTCATTGCTCAACACATTAGAAACTTCGGATTGCAGGTCAAATCTGACCACTTGGAGCTTAAATTATTTACTAAACACATCCAAAATCATGGTCGAATCTGACCACTTGGGGCATGATTGCATTAACATGAGTACAAAGTGAGTGAAACTTGCATTGTGGCAACATCAAGCGTGGAATAGAGATTATAGTGATTTGTGGCATAAGGATAGATTTTATTTGAATAGGAAATGTTGGATTTTATCGTTTTTTAGTAGGCTCACATATGATTTGTGACATACAGGGATACCATTAAAGATTTCTGGTTACTGGATGTGAGTGTACATGTGTAGAACCTGATAGCTAGTATTGTTATTGTCTATGGGCTTATAACATATGTAGGTCCATGATATAGGGTTTGGTCCCTATTGGATTAGGAACTTTGACAGATCTCTTTACTCATCAGTGAAGAGATTCTAGTGTCGCCAAACTAATTCTTTCAGAAGACCAGTCCCTTGTTCTCGTTTCTCTTTCGTTGGATTTTTGGATTTGGATACAACTCTTTCAGAGACAGTGTTAATTCCGTTACACTCAAGTTCTTTGTCTCTATTTCTGTAAATTTATTTCCTATTGTGCTGTAAATATCGATATTACTAAATCTACTTTTTTTTTCCTATATTCGAGTTCTTGTATTTTAGAATTCGTGCGGATTAGGAAAATCATATTTCTATCAAGTGGTATATCAAAGCTAAGGTAGTTTCATCAATTTTTATAGCATTAAAGTTTAGGTTTTTCATCTTTTTTGGTGTTTTATGCTAGATTTTGATATACTAGCATAAAATAATGTTCAATCATCAAAAATCTAGAGAAGAAAACCTTAGGATAGGCAAAGTTATCAAGCTTTTCTTGATTTTTCATGAAGAACAACAGTAACCGCCACAGTTTTTGATGAAAACCATCGTGTTTGATCCAAAAAAAAGTTAAACTACATCTTCATACTCCACGACCATGTTGAACAACACAACTAGGTCATGTGGCGCACTGGGCAAAATACAACAATCAAATACGACTGTGTTGCTCAACATGACAAGGTTGTGTGGTCTTCTGGTTGGTTAAACATCGTCATGCTAGGTGTTGGGAGCATGGCCACACACACAGTTATGCCATGTTAGATGGTACTGAAGATGTCGTAGCATGGCCACACACACAATTTGAAAAATAGGAGTGATCTAATCGCATGAATCTAAGTATCATCAGACATTCAATTCTGGAACCCATAAAGGCTCTATACTTGAAGAGAGGATTCTAGAAGTTTCCTAAGGCAACTTGCAGACCGAATCATGTCAAATGAAAAGGTTGAGACTATCACACTTCTCTCGAAGTTGGTGTTCATATGGTATAATGGCAAGGTGAGGAAGTATTATTATATAGATGTCTAATCTTGCTATAAGACTTAAGGCACGAAAACTCAAAATGTCTAGGAGTATGTTACTGCATTTCATCTTGATGTCTCTACCTACACAGTTCACTCATTTTAAAAATTTTTATAATACCCAAAAGGAACAGTATACAACATTAAATGAACTTATTGCTCAATGTGTGAAAGAAGATGATAGATTGAGACATGAGACGTCTAAAAGTTCACTTAACATCTGATTCTCAAGATTCGAACAATAAAAGAAAGATGATCAATTTTAAGGGTAAAGGTAAACAAATTGCATATTCTGGTAGGGTTGTAAATGAATTGAACGCTCCTGAATAAGCGTGATGTTTGACTTGGTAAGAGCTTGTTTATATTCATTTAATTCACACAAGATCAATTAAATAAACAAGTTTGAACAACTTGTTAAAATAAACAAATAAGCTTGAACACATATGTTGTCAATATTGGGACCGATGTGGCCGCTAGAGGGGGGGGGGGGTGAATAGCGTTTCGTCGCGCTTGCATCGGTTTGCTTCATCTTGTTGTTGTGCAGCGGAATACTCGAAGACAAACACTCACAATGCTAACACCTAGGGTTTACTTGGTATCCACCTCAAGATGAGGTGACTAATCCAAGGATCAACACATGACGCTATCTCCACTAATGAAACACTCATTCTCGGTCGCAGCCGGAGGCGGAGAAGCCGTACAAACTCACACAACAACACACACAAAAATACAAGAAGAGAGTACAAGATACAAATGAAAACACTACTTCTTCTTGCTTACTTATTACTTGTTGTTGCCTCTTGAATTTTGGGAGAACACTCCCAAGAGCTTTCAAGAACTGGCGGTGAAGATCGGAGAAAGTTGCTGAAGATTGCTGTAAGCTCGCAGGAAAAAAATCGCAAAGATCTAATGAAGAAAACGCTCTGCCCAGGCTATATACAGTGCTCCCAATCGATTGAAATCAACCCCAATCGATTGCCACGTCAGCACCGCTCCATCGCAGTCGTCCATCACCTGCATCCTGCACAACTGGCACTTCCCAATCGATCGACCGATCAATTAGGACTGCCTGAATCGATCGGTCGATCGATTCAGCGCCTTTCTGTGCTCTCGCGATCGCGCGAGAGCTTCTGCTGCCCAATCAATCGATCGATCGATTGGCACCCAATCGACTAGATCGATTGATTGGGAAAGTCTCTGTGCTCACGATTTCATATCCCAATCGATCGACCGATCGATTGGACCTTCCCACAATCACAGCACAGTCCAAATCGATCGACCGATCGATTTGGACCCTGTTCAATCAATCGCCCGATCGATTGAACACTCTGAACTTGACTCAAACTGAAGTCCAAAGTCCCAAACCCAACTTCCGGTCAACCGTGACCTGTTGGGTCTCCATGCTTAGCATTTGGCCACACCCGACCAATCTCGAACTAGCCTTCTAGCCTCCTCCATCAGCCTTGCGTCCCTCGGATATCTCTTCATTTTTCATGCCTTGCCTTCAGGAGCTTCCTTCGGCCTCATCCTAGTTGTTGGGTCTTCCTTGCCAAATCATACCAGGACTTACCTTGCCAAGACCATATGCTTGGACTTACACCCTTTGCCAAGATCACACTTGGACTTTCCAATTCTCTGGCTCCTCACCAGGACTTTCTCCTTTGCCAATATCACACTTGGACTTTCCAACTGCCTGGCTCCTCACCAGGACTTTCCACTTGCCTAGCTCCTCACTAGGACGTTCCAATTGCCTGGCTCCTCACTAGGAATTTCTCCTGCCTAGCTCCTCACTAGGACTTTCCCATTGCCTAGCTCCTCACCAGGACTTTCCCTTACCTAGCTCCTCACTAGGACTTTCCCGTTGCCTGGCTCCTCACCAGGACTTTCTAAATGCCTAACATCCAGTTAGGACTTTCCCAGTCAAGTCTCCTGTCAACCTTGACCTACTTAATTTGTATTCTCATCAACCTGGTCAACCCTTTGACCATCTCCATAACCGGACGATTGCTCCAACAATCTCCTTATATTGTCAAACATCAAAACTTAAATCCTGACTCAAGCTTGACTCAACTCAAGCTTAGTCAAACTGGTCAACCTTGACATAGGGAAATTGCCCCAACAATCTCCCCCTTTTTTATGTTTGACAATACCTCTAAGTTAGGCTAAATCCCATAGCCTTAACCTCCTCTTCATCACAAGGCTGAATCCCATAGCCTTAATCGCTTCTTTACACCAAGGCTAAATCTCATAGCCTTAACATCTTCTTCATACCAAGGCTAAATCTCATAGCCTTAACCTCTTCTTTATACCAAGGCTAAATCCCATAGCCTTAACCTCTTCTTTATACCAAGGCTAAATCTCATAGCCTTAACCTCTTCTTTATCACAAGGCTACATCCCATAGCCTTAACTCTTTCATGACAAGGCATGAATGAAGGTTTCCTTCATTCTCTCCCTTTCCTAGAGGGCAAACTCCCTTTGCTTGGGATGAATGCCTAACTTAACATTCCATTCTCCCCCTTTATCACACATCAAAACCAGAAGACAAACTCTTCTCCATAAGAATTAACTCTATGTTGTTTATAATCTCACATGTTGTTAACAACCCCACAATGAAGATCTCATATTCTTCATTGTCGCAAAAGCTCCCCCTTGAGCTCTACTTCACTTCACAAATGCTCATCCTAGAGCATGCATCAACTTCCCAATGAAACTCCCATTCATTGTAGTCAATGCCCCCCTTGAGCAGTAATCTTCTTCTCAATGCTCATTCAAGAGCATTTATCATCCTAACAACGAAGATAACCAATCTTCCATTTCCCCCAAATACTCGACCCTGAGTATTATCCATCACAAAGGTTTAACTCCCTTCCAGGGTCCTTGAAGATAAATTTTTATCCATTCAAGGAGTAACTCCCCCTAAAAACATGGTCAAACTTTTATCATTGCACCAACAATGACTTGGAGTTCCTAAACAGTTAGGAAAAACAAAACTTGAAGTTTTGAGGTTCAAAATTCAATAATAAAACTAAACCTCCAACCTAAACTTCACATAAGTGTCTACCTTAACCAATCCATACTTGCTTTTATCATGAAAACTCCCCCTAAATGTATACCAGTGTATTCCAAAGGGTTAGGAATGGTTAATGACCCTTGAAAACCAAAAATTGAAGTTTGAAGTTCCAAAATTCGAAATTGAAACTAAACTCCATCGTAAACTTCACTTTGATTTATCTTAACCAATCCATACCAATTTTCATCAAGAAAACTCCCCTAAATGTATACAAATGTATTTCAAAGGATTTGGAATGGTTATTGGAACTTGAAGTGGCTTAATGTGCTGAAATCAGACTTTTCCAGCCATAATCAGACTTCCCAATCGATTGAAGTTGGGACTCAATCGATTGAAGCTACTTCAATCGATCCACTGATCGATTATATGAGCTTCTGCTCACAGAAATTCCCTCTGAATCGATCGACTGATCGATCCATCCTGGGTTAATCGATCGGCTGATCGATTCACTGACCTTCTGTTCGTGGGAATTGGCTTCCCAATCGATCGATTGATCGATTCAAACCATCCCAATCGATCGGTTGATCGATTGGGTTTCTGATTTTCTGAAATTTAGTTTCAGCGAAATTCAGAAACTCTCCAAAAATTCTACAAAATTACAAAAATTATGAAAATTCATGTAGATACTCTTTAGGGTATACTCTATCAAGGAAAAATAGTTTTCTATGAAAATACTTCCTATTTTTAAAAATTGACACAAATTTGAAAACTCTTGAAAACTTCAATGTTTTCTCCTAATTTGTGTCTAACTTTTCAATGATGAATACTATCAAAAGATAGTCTTCACCAAGGTTTTCAAAAGCATTTTAAAAATATTTTAAAAACCAATATCCAACCATGTTCTTTGGGCTCAATGCACATGACTTGTACATTAGCTTTCCCAATGATAGGAAAACACATAACTATGTATTTTGATGAACCTAAAACTCAACAAGATGCACTAAATCAACATCTTGAGTTTTGTTCACCATCCTAACATCTCACTTGTATCTAATCTATACTAAAACACATACAAGTCACCTTATGGTTTTTTGTGAGATGTATATTTGGTTTTGCCCTAAACTAAGGGATCATGCCTACCTATGCATTTTGATGGTTATGACCATCTGTCAAGGATGTTACCTGTTAGTGAATGTCATTGGTTCTTAATTGCAAGGAATTAAACATAATGCATGATATGTTTTGACATACATAAAAAAGAAATAATTTTCAAAAGAAAATTTCCTATAACTACATGATGTATGTATGACATGACATGGTATTTTTGTATTTTTCATACTAAAAATGAATGCAACACATGATGTCATGACATGTGATAAGCAATCAATCATGACACTTTATCATATATAAAATATACCTAGATAGACTATCTAAGTATCCTTAATCCCTTAGCTAAGCCTTTAGATTCTAATCCTAGATTGCCTATTGAAGAAATGCCACAACCTAACTTGGCATGTCTTTAATCTCTTGATTTATTTATGCCAATTAAAATTAAGCACATTCCTCAAATTTGGCATATTTATCATTCCTAATCACCTTATATTTTAAGCTCGGATTTGCCCTTGACTCCCTAAGAACATACTAAAATCCCAACTTGGTAGTTCATATGATTCTCCAAATTGTGCCAATTTAATTCAAACATAATTCCTTAAGATTTGGCACATGTTACTCTTTCCAAGAGTGACAATTTGGATTAAGGTTTACATTTCCCTTAATTCCATAAGAAAATGCCAAATTCTAAATTTGTCATTACTTTTGCTTCTCTCAAGTGTGTCAATTTAAATTAGATTCAACTCCTCAAATTTTGACACATTTTACTCTTTCAAAAAATAACACTTAATCCTTCTCATTTTCAAAGGTTAGTAAAACCTTGAAAATGCTCTCCAAGTGCCAACTTCATCAAGGTTGGGTTGACTACCCTTCCAATTAGAGTTGACACTCTCTAAACCCATCTAGGGTGTAGAGAATATGCTCCTAGGAACCCAAAATCTATTGGTACTCCTTGGATGCTCTAGGTACTCACTAAGGATGACTTCCCTAGATACCTTCCTAATGACCTTTCTAGGCTTCTTAGAATCCTTGGTCACCTCTACTAGGTCAACTCTAGGGATTGCTTCCCTTGTGACCTTCTTTGTAACTTTGTTTGACTTCTTAAAAGTCTTAGTCATATTAGTCTTGACAAACATACTCTTAGGCATGACTTCCCTAGTATTTTTAGCTTGACCTCTAAACTTAGAGTTGGTCCCATAGCTATATGGAACCCTATGAAAAAAAGTCACATCCTTCTTGACTTTAGGTTTGTATCCCAAACCTCTATAGCTATTGGATGAAGTCTTGACCTCAAGACTTGGTTTTCCGTCATTAAATCCATAGATTTGGATTTTTCTTGACCCCTATGAGCATTCCTATTTTTAGGCATATATCTAAAGTCCTTAGAGTTATTACCTAAGTTACTATCTACCTTCCTAAACTTAGGTGTGGTAGTTCTAGCATGAGAAGGAATGTATTTATCCTTAGTGCCATCATGCTTTCTACTTTCATGATAATTTGCATTAAAATGATAAGGATTATTCTAACATGCATTTTATCATGACTAAAAGGAATTGCACTATTAAAGGTTACCTTGGGTTTGCTCTTAAAAGCTCCCCCTTGACTTGTGCTTCCTCCTTTGACCTTGCCCGACTTCTTCCCCTTTGGACATTGACTTCGATAATGTCCTCTTTGGTTGCACAAGAAACACACAATGTGCTCCTTGCTCTTCTTTATTGTGGGGATTGTCTCCTTGGGCTTCTCCTTGCCCTTGGGTACTACTTGGCTCTTCTTCTTGGCCAACTTGGGGCACTTTCTCTTGTAGTGCCCATGCTCCCTACACTCAAAGCAATGATATGGTTTTTATTTTTTACAATTGAAGTTTCTATACCTTTGCTTGTAGGGATGATACTTGATTCTCTATTTGATGTAGCTTGAATTGTGGAGGTTGCATCATCTTCTTCTTCTTCTCCTCTTGAGGGTGTGGGTGCTTCCACTTCTTCAACTCTTGAGGATGTGGATACTTCCACCTCTTCCTCTCTTGAAGATGTAGAAGATCTTTCATCTTCTTCCTTCTCCTCCTCTTCCTTCTTCTCCTCAAATGTTGACCTTATGTCAACATCGGATTGGTCCTTCTCTTCTTGGACCAATGAGCCTTTCTCCTTAGGCTCATCCACTCCTTGAAATTGAGTGGGGTTCTCATGATAGGCAATGACCTTTTTTCAAAGATCACTTGCACTTGTGCATTCACCTACACTCAAAATTATGTTAGAGGGTAATAGATTTAACAAAATATTTGTTACCTCCTTATCCGCCTCCGCTTGCTCCCTTTGTTCCTTGATCCAATGTCGAGGTCGGAGGCGCTTACCCTTCTTGTCCGTTGGAGCTTCAAATGGGTCCTCCAAAACAATTCATTGGTTCTAATCCATTTGGAACCATGTCTTCAATCGAGTTCTCCAAAAATTGAAGTCCTCTTTGTCATACGGGGGTGGAATCCGAATGTCCCATCTGAGCGGTCCTTCGGACTCCATCTTCTTCCTCTAGCTTCTTGCTCTCTTGGCGGTTAGTCCGTAGAAGAGTGACATCGCTCTGATACCAATTGTTGGGACCGATGTGCCCGCTAGAGGGGGGGCGAATAGCGTTTCGTCGCGCTTGCGTCGATTTGCTTCGTCTTATTGTTGTGCAGCGGAATACTCGAAGACAAACACTCACAATGCTAACACCTAGGGTTGACTTGGTATCCACCTCAAGATGAGGTGACTAATCCAAGGATCCACACACGACGCTATCTCCACTAATGAAACACTCCTCGGTCGTAGCCAGAGGCGGAGAAACCTCGTACAAACTCACACAACAACACAAATAAAAATACAAGAAGAGAGTACAAGATACAAATGAAAACACTACTTCTTCTTGCTTACTTGTTGCTTGTTGTTGCCTCTTGAACCTTGGGAGAACACTCCCAAGAGCTTTCAAGAACTGGCGGTGAAGATCGGAGAAAGTCGCTGAAGATCACTATAAGCTCGCAGGAAAGAAATTGCAAAGATCTAACGAAGAAAACTCTCCACCCAGGCTATATACAGTGCTCCCAATCGATTGAAATCAACCCCAATCGATTGCCACGTCAGCACCGCTCCATCGCAGCCATCCATCACCTGCATCTTGCACAACGGTCACTTCCCAATCGATCAACCGATCGATTGGGACTACCTGAATCGATCGGTCGATCGATTCAGCACCTTTCTGTGCTCTCACGATTGCACGAGAGCTTCTGCTGCCCAATCAATCGACCGATCGATTGGCAGCTCCCAATCGATCACTCAATCGATTGGGAAAGTCTCTGTGCTCGCGATTTCATATCCCAATCGATTGACTGATCGATTGGGCCTTCCCACAATCGTAGCACAGACCGATCGATTTGGACCCTATTCAATCGATCGCCCGATCGATTGAACACTCTGAACTTGACTCAAACTGAAGTCCAAAGTCTCAAACCCAACTTCCAGTCAACCGTGATCTGTTGGGTCTCCATGCCTAGCATTTGGCCACACCCAATCAACCTCGAACTAGCCTTCTAGCATCCTCCATCAGTCTTGCGTCCCTCGAATATCTCCCCATTTTTCATGTCTTGCCTTCAGGAGCTTCCTTCGGCATCATCCTAGTTGTTGGGTCTTCCTTGCCAAATCATACCAGGACTTACCTTGCCAAGACCATATGCTTGGACTTACACCCTTTGCCAAGATCACACTTGGACTTTCCAATTGCCTGGCTCCTCACCAGGACTTTCTCCTTTGCCAAGATCACACTTGGATTTTCCAACTGCCTGACTCCTCACTAGGACTTTCCACTTGCCTGGCTCCTCACCAAGACTTTCCAATTGCCTGGCTCCTCACCAGGACTTTCTCCTACCTAGCTCCTCACTAGGACTTTCCCGTTGCCTGGCTCCTCACCAGGACTTTCTAAATGCCTAACATCCAGTTAGGACTTTCCCAGTCAAGTCTCCTATCAACCTTGACCTACTTGACTTGTATTCTCATCAACCTAGTCAACCCTTTGACCATCTCCATAACCAGACGATTGTTTCAGCAATCTTCTTATATTGTCAAACATCAAAACTTTAATCCTGACTCAAGCTTGACTCAACTCAAGCTTAGTCAAACTGGTCAACCTTGACCTAGGAAAATTTCTCCAACAGTCAACTCGTTAATATTCATGAACAACGTTAGTGAACAATATTCGTGAACAATATTTTTAAAACATGTTTATCAATAAAACTCTTATCAACATATTAAATAAGCAAAGCTCAATAATCAACCAAACAAGTTTAAAATGTAAAAAATTTTAAACAAATTTGAATTGAGAGCTCGATAACATTTAAACGAACCAAGCTTGAACCAAGCTCAATAAAGAAACCAAGTCAAGCTTGAATAATCATTTCAAAAGCTTGGTTCATCTTAAGTTAGGCTTGGCTTATCTTGGCTACATTATCAAACAAGCTTAAATACCGTAAAACCTGACTTGACTTGTTTATAGAGCCCTAGATTCTGGAGATTATGGTCATAACAAGCAAAAAAAAAAAAAAAAAAGAGAGGATAAAAAATCCATTTATTTTTTCTATAAGAAAAAGATCAAAAGAAAGACTGCTCAAATACACTAACTAATGTATTAAGAAATGCAAACTTCTAAACTTTGTTAATTTGAAAGTTAATTTAGCTATTATGTCTACTAACACTCGATGGATAGATAATGGTACTACTATTCACATAAGTGTTACTATGTAGGATTGTCTTAGGAACTGACTTCCACTTGATAATGAAAAATACATCTATAAGGGGAATGACAAGAAGGCTAAAGTAGAATTCATAGGTGTTTTTAGGATTTATTTAGGAACTGATATCTTTTTGAATTTAGAAAATATATTTATTGAATAGTGTTTTAGATATAACTTAATTTTTGTTTCTTGTTTGGACAAATTTGGTTATTTTTGTTCATTTATAAATAATAGAATGTTTTATATTTTCTTAAATTCAGTGTTGGTTGATAATGGTTTATTGATTGATAAACTATATAAATTGAACATTTTAACTCCTGCTATTGATAACGAAATTATGCACTATATAGGTATGAAACACAATTTGATTGACGAAAATTCTTCCATATTATGACATACGTGTTTTGGACATATATCCAAATAACGTCTAGAAAGGTTAATGAGATTCTTGATTCTTTTGACATGTCATACGTTGATGTATGTACAGAGTGATATTTTAGAGTTAATACATATAAATATTTGTGGATCATTTCCTAAGGCATCTTGGAATGGATGCTCATGTTTTATTAGGTTCATAGATGACTATTCACAATTTGGCTATTTATGCCTTATTCATGAGAAGTTGCAATCACGTGTTCAAAATTTTCAAAACTGAAGTTGAAAACAACTAGGTAAGAAAATTAAGGTTATTAGATCCGATCATGGTGGTGAATACTATGATCGATATGACGAATCATGTGAACAACAGCTTGGATCGTTTGCAAATTACCTTACTAAGTGTAGGATCATGCCTCGATAATGTCTAGTATTACTCGTCAGAATAGTGTAGTCGAGCAAGGAAACTAAATCCTAAAAGATATGGTGAGAGGTATGATGATTTTTCTTTACCAAGTCTTTATCGGGTGAGGCACTAAAACTACAGTTTAACTACTTAACAGAGTACCAATAAGGCACTGACTAAAACCTCATATGAGATGTAGACTAGTAGGATTCCTAGTATTATATATTTACACTTCTAAGATTGTCCAGCTGAGGCTAGGCTTTATAAGCCTAATGAAAATAACATGGATTCAAGGGTTGTCAATTGTAATTTTATAGGTTACTCTAAAAAGTCCAGGAGCTATAAATTTTATAACCCCTCCAATAGATCATTTTTTGAAATAGAAAATGTCAAATTTATTGAAGATAGTACAGTGATAGCACTAAGGTTAGGACCATATCTTGTAAGGAAAGTATTAGCAATGCTCTTGTGGTCATTACTAGTGCAATTAGTAAGGTATAGTTGTCATACCTTACATTATGGATATTGCATATCCAATAGGAGTAGTGAATCAAGATTTTTCTATATCATCTCTAATGCAATTGGAGAAACCTTTAACTAAGATTGGGGTATTGCTAGACCCGATGTCGAGTCAGGCCCGGATCTAGCTCTGGCCCATAACCAGGTCCGAACTAGACCCGGTCCAAGCCCGTAATTGGGTACTTATTGACCTAGTTGTCGAGCCAAAACAGTAACTATCCCTGCCCCGACAAGGGGGCAGCTACAATTCCGATCCAATAAAAACTGCCGATTCGTTAGTTTTTTAATGGTGTGGTTCAATTAACCTATTCTATCTTTCTATTTAAACTAATTTTTTTAACATATTTTCCTTAAATTCTTTGATGTGAGACTATTCTACCTATTTATTTAAATGATTTTTTTTTAACTCATTTGCCTTGAACTTTTTGATGTGGGACTATTCTACCCTTGTATTAAAGCTAATTCATAATAAATTTATCTTGAATTATTTGATGTGGAATTATTCAATCTTTAACTTATTAAATTTATTAATCTTATTTAACTCTTTTAATTACTAAATAGTTTTATTTTATTTATTTAATATTAAATTTATAAAAAAATAACTTTTTTATAACAATTATTTAACTTAAATAATATTTTTTATGAAAAAATATACTCTATTTAACAATAAAATTATATATATATATATATATATATATATATATATATATATAAGTTTTCATTAAACATATAAAACTAAACTTTGCCCAAGATGAATTACCCTCGTCATGGTTGGTCCCAAGCTTAGATAAAGGGGAAGAGTTGTGTTAGGTTGTCAGCCAACGTTAAATTATGACAAATGTTTAATGAATTGATCCATTAAACTATTATGTTAATAATATGTTATTTTCCAGAAGGAATGCATTTAGGGTCTAACTGTAATATCTCAGCAAGGACTACTATATCTCTATAACTTGAATGTAATGAAAAAAATGCAAGAATTCATGTTGCTCTAACTATAACGTATCGATAAGGACCACTACATCTCCATCATAACTTGGGTATAATTTTAAATAGGCGAGAGTTCTCACACCATAGATTGGATAAGAATAAATATATTAAGAAAACAAATAGTCTAAGATTTGGAATATGAAATATAGGAACTCTCATTTATAAAGCAATATAGGTAGTTAAATATGATGATTAGGAGAAAAATTAGCAGGTGAGAAGATAAATATGATAGAAATAAGTTATGGTACATAAGAAAAAGTATAATAAGAAATGGAGTGAGTATTTTTATAGATAGTTCATTAAAAAATAAAGTTGTAGGTGTAGTTAGAAAGGATGATAGATTATAACTTTCAAGATAATAGTGGTGAAAGAGACTATGAATGTAATTAGCATATATATGAACTTCAAGTAGGATTAGATGAAGATACCAAATCATGATTTTGGGATGACCTAGATGAAGTATTACAAAATATTTTACCAAATAAAATGATTTTAACAAGAGACGATCGAAATGGGTATGTCAGAGTGAAAAATGAGAATATGAGAGGATGCATGGGGGTTATGAGTTTGGAACAAGAAATAAAGAAAGAAAAACTATATTGAATTTTGCAATAGCATATTACCTTATAGTAGCTAATACATTTTTTTAAGAAAAGATAAGAATACTTGGTCACATTAAAAGTGAAAATAATAAATTATAAATTAATTTTCTAATAGTTAGGAAGAGAGATAGAAAGATTTGTAAAAATTGTAAGGTCATCCCTGGAGAAAATTTAACTACCCAACATAGGTTAGTAGTGTTATACCCTTCAATCATAATATCAATAGAAGGAAACTATATACGACACCTAAAATTAAGTGATGGAAGTTAAAGCATGGGAAGCAAAACATATTTAAAAAGAAGGTAAGAGTACAAGCATTAGGTGAAATATATAGTGACTCTAATACGACATGAGATAAGATGGTATCAAAGTTGAAAATAGTAGCCAAGAGTTTACTTTGTGAGTCAAATGAGCATACACCACCAAGAGAAATTTTGATGGTGCAATAAAAAAGTACATGAGAAATTAAAGGATAAACAAACATCCTATAAGGAATTATATATTTATAAGAATGAGAATAACTTAAAAAAATATACAATAGCCAAGAAAGAGACTAAGAAAGTAGTAGATAAAGCAAAGAATGAAACTTTTGAATGGCTATATCAAGAATTTGATATAAAAGAAGGGGAAAGTGATATTTATAGAATAGCTATAGTGAGAGAGAGGAAGACAAGAGATCTTATCCAAATAAAATGTATCAAAGATGAATACAAAAGAATACCAGTAAATGATGGAGAAATAAGAGAACAGTGGAAGAGGTATTTTCATCAATTTTTTAATGAAAGTTTTGGTAATCAACTTAACTTAGGTAATTTAAGTAAGTCAAATGAATATAGAAATTAAAATTTTTATCATAGAATTCAACCTTCAAAAATAGAATAAGTTTTAAATGGGATGCAAAATGGAAAAGTCATTGGACCAGATGACATTTCAATATAGGTATGAAAGTGCATAGGGAAATAAGATATTGAATAACTTATATAATTATTTAAGATAATATAATTTTTTTTAAAAAATATCTAATTAATGGAGGGTAAGTACTTTAGTTCTCTTATATACGACCAAGGGAAATATATAAAATTGTGCAAACTATAGGGGTATTAAACTATTGAGGCATACCATGTAACTTTGGAAAACAATAATAAAAAAAAAGAATAAGGAAGGAGATCATGATGACCCAGAATTAATTTTAGTTTATGCCTTAAAGTGTTAGTTAGAGCCCTAGAGCCAATCATATGATGATTGTTGTATGGACTCGATATATCATATTCCTATATATTTATAAAGGCATTTCTTTATGGTTATTATACTTACTTGTATTGGTGTCAAATAACTAAGTATAATAACATCCTTGAGTAGAAGGTTCTTATCTATATCAATCGATTGGTTGAATTGATATTGAGATGATATAGAGAACACTACTCTTAATCATTCCTAGTCAAGTATTAACATTCAGGGACAATGTTAATGCGATGAGACTAGCATGTAGGTCAACTCGATGACTTGATCTCACAAGTCATGGATATAGAGATATCAAATTGACACATGGGTATGCATTGGAGAATGTATACTGAATGACCCACCATGAGAAAGTATCATGGATCGTTATATGAGTGTCATATACTTTCTCATATGACTATTAGTATGACTATGAGTCCTTGGACCTGAAGTCACCATGGTTCCCTACATAAGGAGTTGCATACTTTGGCTTCGTCAAACGTCACCCGTAACTGGGTGGACTATAAAGGCGATTACTTGGTGTGTAACAAATTATGCGAAGGGATGTGAGTGATGTAGATGGGATCTATCCCTCCTATATGATGGGAGTGACATCATGATTCTTAATAGAGTGAGACCACTAAGTGCATGGTCATGCCCAAATGAGTCAATATGAGATATTGAGGAATGGCACAAATCTAGCGTCGAGTCCCGAGCTCCACAACACTAGATCATCATACAAGGGCCACTTGCCAAAATATGGGAAGATGCTTGAGCTTGTGTGGCGGTGATGCATCCGGGGGCCTTAGCGGGCAGTCACACCCATATGTCCACTGGGTAAGTTTTACACTTGCATAGTTCACTTCTGATTGGTGCTCATATTTGCTTATTGTTCGCAGCACTGGGTGGAGAGTCTGGCCATGTACCAAAGGCTTGTGTTTCTAGAGGAGGAAGTAAAGCAGCTGAAGGCGTCGAGCGACCAATCCTCCGCCGCTCAGGAAGAAATAGATGCCGAGGTGGCCAAGTTACGGGCTGCTCTGGAGAAGAGCGACAAATTGCTTTAGGCTGAACGAGCCAAGAGTGTCGGGCAAGCCACTATACTGGAGCGGTTTAATAAATAGGTCGCCACTTTTTATAATAAAATCGAGTCAGCCAATGTGCAAAAGAACCGGGCCATCGAAGACCTCGAGTTGAAGAATAAGGAAACCTGGGCCCTTGCTCAAAAACTTAAGGAAGCTGAGGACTTCCTGCTCGCCGAGCGGATAAGCTGGTCGGTAGAAGAAGCTGCCCTCCACAGCTAACTCACCTCCAAAGACACTGCGTTAGCTGCCGCCAAGAATGAGCTGGAGGCCTCCCGAGTGGCCTTGGCGACCTACCAAGAAGTCGAGCCTAGCCATTTCGAGGCTATGAAGAAGAATTACCTCTGCTCGGATGTTTTCAACAAGAAGGTCGCCGATCGGGCTCTACGCCTCTTCAATCTTGCCATTGATGGGATGATCGACCAGCTCTGCGAGGGTGGCTATCTACCGGCAGTTATGACCAACAGCATCATCAGTTGGGATAAGCTCACTGCAGCGCTGCCTGACTACGTCTTGGACTACATTGAGTGAGGTTGAGAGTCACTGTAAAATTCGTGTAAATTTTTTGAAGTTTAAATGCATGCTCATCCATTCGGACAAGATTTACCTCCTTTTATGTTTTTCAACTCCATGAGCATTGCAAGAGCTCGTGGCCTCTCCCATGATTAGTCTATCAGCCGACTGATTCCTCTTATATTAAGGGTTCATGATTCCATGAACTCTCGCTCAACCCTGGGAGTATATTGAAGAAAAGTGTCGAACGATTGCTATATTCTGAAGACTGCTCGATCCCAAATGGGGGAGACAAGGAATTCCATATGCTGGTCCGAGACTAGTGAAGACCACTCGACCTTGAATGGGGGAGATTTGAGATCCGTCACGCTGGTCTGAGATGAACAAAGATCGCTGACCTCTAGAGCTCGTGGCTCTAACTCAAAACTTGGTCGATTGGTACAGGAGTCTCTAACTCAAGGGTTTATAGTCGTCACTCGATTGTTCATGAAGACTCGAGTTTTAGGTTGCTGCTCAATTGTTGATGAAGAATATGCGAAGACTCGAATTTAAGGTCGTCGCTCGACCGCTGATGTAGACAAAGGTTTAAGGTCGCCGCTCGACTGTCGGTGGAGACAAGGGTTTAAGGTCGCTGCTCGACCATCGGTGGAGACAAGGGTTTAAGGTCGCCGCTCGACCGTCGGTGGAGATAAGGATTTAAGGTCGCTGCTCGACTGTTGATGATGACTCGTGTTTAAGGTCGCCGCTCAACTATTGATGTAAACTCGATGTAGACCTGGGTTTTAGGTCGCCAGTTAACCGTTGAGAGAGATGTACTTCAAGAGGCCTCTGCTTTTTTATTTAAATTTTGCCCTACGTTTAGAAAACATACAGAAATACATAAATTCACTCGCGCACCTCTCATTCGGGCCTTTAGGGCTGGAGATGATTCGCGTTACATGACCACTCTGCCTTCTTTTCAGGTTCCTAATCGGCCGTGATTAATAGGGGGGCCTCCATTCGATTAGGGTGAATTTGGACTGGTGACGGTGTTCACCTCCAAGCACGGATTCTTCTGAGTGTTCCTTGCCTCGGATTTGACCATCTTGACGTAGCACCTCTAAGCGACCAACTGATTGCCTTTTACTTCGCCTACCCAGTCATCCACCAGGAACTTGACCTTTTGGTAATAAGTTGACACCACCACCCAAAACTCGTTGAGGGTCGGTCAACCCAAGATGACGTTGTAGGCTGACGGTGCATCCACCACAATGAAGTTCGAGTATTTGGTTCTTCTCAATGGTTCTTCCCTGAGCGAGATGGCCAGCCGGGACTGTCCGAGCGGTAGTACCTCGTTGCCCGTGAAGCCATAAAGTGGGGTCGTCATGGACAGTAACTCATTTCGATCAATTTGTAATTGATCGAACGCCTTTTTGAAAATGATGTTCACTAAACTCCCTGTATCAACAAAAGTTCGGTGATTAGTATAATAAGTGATTACCAATTAGATGATCAGCGCGTCGTCATGAAGGATCTCCACTCCCTCCAAGTCGCTAGGGCCGAAGCTGATCTGGGGCCCTTCGGCCTTCTCCTTACTGCATCCCACCGCGTGGATCTCTAGCTGCCGAGCGTTTGACTTCCAGGCTCTGTTGGAGTTGCTGCCAGTTGACCCTCCAGCGATCTTGCCTATTTCTCCCCAGGATGTGTGTTACGCTTCTGCAAGTGCACGGATTCGTCGTCAGTAATAAAGAATATCGATCCCACGAGGACTGGTTATAAGCACTAGTGATGACACACTTAGGATTAGCTATACTATCGATAATTGTAAGTAATCTAAGGAAAGAGATTAGAAAGCAGAAACAAGAACTGGCAACGAGAAGTAATCAACCTGGTTAATGAAGAGTTCTAGGAGTTCGGTTTCATTGTGTTGGTGTTGATGTATCACATACTATCCTATACTCATTGTCCATCAGCCTGCATTCGCCGGAAGCTAAGGCAACTATCCTTAAACTCCAAACAAAGACGATCCCTATGCAATCCTATTACGATTAACCCCTGTCACTAGGGTGCCTCGATAGATCACAAGAACACAACTCTAATTAATGTTATCAAAGATAGAATTAAGGAGCTTAGTTTGGTCTCTTACTTCCTTGTGAAGGAGTTACCTCTCCTTTCAAGGAAGTACCCTAGATATCCATGAACGGGTTACCCCTGTCACTAGGGCCCCTCGGGTGTACTATCTAAGGTATTTCCTCTATGAGGTTGGCAATTCCTACGTAATCAATTAACACGACAAAGAGATCAAGTACTCGAAACAAAGCAAGCGAAATCATCGAATGGATATAAACATAATATGAGTCTTACATCAAAACCAATCCATAATTACTCCCTCATCCTAGAACAAGGACTCTACTCTATAGACGCCGGAGAAAAACTTGAAGACATGATGTATATAAACATACAAATTCTCAACACGAAGAGAGAAAGAAGAGGTATGCTTATCCAACAACAACGAGTGATCTTCGGATCCAATCCTTTGCTTTTGGAGTTGATGTGATGATGGAAGATCGTTGGACTGATGTCCTGGATGACGTGGTACGACACCAGAGTGATTCTCCTGTTGACGGCTCGCCTCCCGGCTCTCCCCCCCCCCCCCTCGAAAAAGGTTAAAACCCCTTTTATAGGCTAGGGCGCGGCGTGGCGGCATGGTCGTGCAAGGATGGCACGACCGTGCCCTTTTTTGACTCTAGGTGCATTGAACGGTCGTGCCAATTGGCACGAATGTGTGATGCTGGGGCTCGGCTCTGGGTACACGTCCGTGCAGGGTTGCACGACCGTGTACTGCCTGGTCTTAGTCATGGAGGCACGGTCTTGTAGGGTTGCACGGCCATTCCTTGCTTGGCTGCTGGCTTTGAGGCACGACCGTGCAAGGTTGCACGGCCGTGCTCAGATCCCTCTCTGGATTGGCCACACGACCGTGCAAGGTTGTACGGTCGTGCTCTCTGCTTTGTTCTGGTGCATCGACAATCATCGTTTTCACTCCAAAAGTTGTCCTTATCAACACAAAACCAAATAAAGAGCAGATATCCGAACAAAAAAGTATATATGATGAATACACGATAAAAGAGGTGATTATATAAATAATATATACATATAAAGCAAGTGAATGTGCATAAAAACATGCATAAACGATCATAATATTTACGCACATCACACCCTCAGACTTGAACCTTTGTTTATCCTCAAGCAAAACGCTACAAACTATGTTTATGAGTGCCTGATAGTGTTTCATAATCCCTCGTGCATTCGCCTAACTCTATCAACTAGTTTCATTGGTAAGCATAATCGTGGAGTTACTTAAGTATGACCTAAGCATAAGTTCTTTGTGCTCGGTGCAATAGGTAGCTCAAACTCTTCAAGTTTCAATTCTTTGTCCTAGTTAAGTCATCATATAATTGAGTTCCTAATATTCCCAGTGATAGGCACTTACCTGCCACACACTTGGTTCATTTTTCTAAAATTACACAAGGTCTCAAAGGATACCTCGGAATCAAGAGAAATATAACATTCATTTCCCCAATAACCTAACTCGGTCTCAAAGGAGTAAATTGTTAGTTTCCACTCACGACAACTATTTTTTATCCCTTATTCATTTTTTAAATTTTTTATTTTTATTTATTTATTTATTTATTTTGGGTGCTATAGTGTAGCACTAATCACACATGCAAGATGTATATGTTGGGATTTAGATTTTTCCAAATGAACTTCCATGATCCGAGATCATCCAGTAATCAAAATGTAAATAAGAAATTACCATGGGAACAAAAGTACTAAACAATTTGGATGAATCATAACTATTCCAAAAGTATTTCTACTATTCAAGCTCAAGTACTTAAGTATAGTGTAAATAAGATCCTTAAGGTTAGGCCAAAACTTATACCAAACTCCGTACAATACTTAGCTTATTTCATGCTACTAGAGATAGAGAAAAGAAATACACCAAACATACTAACACTATCTTAACAACACATAAACTAAGAAAATGCTAGTCATTTTGCTATCGGACAAGTAGCCGAAAAAGTAGAAGGTTTGATGTTCTCAAATAAACAAAGTAAAGTGCAATTAGAAATATGAAACTAGAAAAATGCAAAACAAAATAAAATGCAAAAAGAAAAGAAAACTCGAAAACTCAACTCAAGTTGTGCAGACAGACACAACACCCCCCCAGACTTAGACTTTTCATTGTCCCGATGAAATCAATACAGTGACGGGGGTGGGGGATAAGGGGGTCCCCGATGTGTGTCAGGTGGAAATCTAGGCATACCAGGAAGATGGCAAAGGTATTGATAATATTGATAAAGGGCATCTATTTGTTGTCTAGTGATATCCATATCATCCATAAAATTTCTCATTCTTTCCTGGTCAACCTCATAATCCTGAACAAACCCTTTCACCTGACTATGGAAGTCCCTAGTAAACTGAAAATGATCTTGTACCTCCCTAAGCTGGTCGTCAGATAACTTGAAATAATCCTCCAACAATCGTTGTTGGGTTGTTTGCTTCTCATGAAGGGAGTCTAAAGAGGCACGGGAGTCAGAAAAATCAAACCTAGAGGATCCCGTGCCATATGCAAAAGAGTGCCTAGGAGGTTCTGGATGTTCGGAAGGCTACGGGAATCCTGATGACGAGGGCTCTTGGTGGTACTCGGTTTCTTCTATAATGGAGGGTACAGTCTCGAGGTGTAAATCAGTAATCACCCAATTCGCGGGGTCGCAAACTGAAGTGCGCTCGGGGCAAGAAAGGGGTAATGGAAAACCAGTGGTCATAGGGAAAGAAAACTCATTCTCATCCCGACAAATCATCTTCATAGCAAGACAAGAATCGATATCGATCTTGTCATTACCATGAATCACCTCTAATCCATCAAGCGCACAACCCAGATTGAATGCTACTTGGGTGATCAATCCACCAAACACTATCATCCCCGAAGATGCCTTAGCTTCCCTCAACAAAGTTTGCAAAAAATGAAATCCGGAATCAAAATCAACTTTATTCAACATCGCCCAAAGAGAATAGAGTTCTATCTTTCTAACCACTTCATCACTCTCTCCTCGGCCAAAGATCATTTTGCTCATTTCTCGGTGAAGGTATCTAAAGGTCAAGTTTTGCATGCTGGATGCCTTGGCTCTAGAGGGTTCATAAGGGTCTTTTGATTCGGTTATCGACGTCCAAAATTCATTCCATCTTATTTCATCATCAAATCCACGGGCACCACCAATGGGTAAACCAAAACAATTATTGAAATCACTAAAAGTCCACCGAACTTCTTTATTCATCATCCGAAAAGTTATGACCCCTACGTAGTTATCTTTAGAAGAAAATTTAACATCAATCGAGCTCAAAAATTCAAGGACTAGGCGGGGGTAAGTCGGTGCATGAGCGTACATAATATCATTCCAATATAAAGAGATAATCATCCAATTTACATCATCCCTAATTCCTAGCATGCTCATAGTAATGGGATCCATATATTTAGTGCATGTAATTTTTCTAGCGACAAGGATATCATATCTAGCTTTTTGTTCATGATTTCTAAAAATAATATTGAACTCGTTTTTGTTACCTTCGTTGCGTGCCACCCTTTTTCCTTTGCCTTTTGAAGAAGACGCTTTCCCCTTGCCTTTGTCGCCTCCCGGTGCATCTCCTTCGCCAGATCCACTGCTTCCTCGACGAAGTCTCTTCAAGATCTGCGACATGGTGTAAGGTCGAGGAATTTCTTGTGGAGATGGGTCTTGAGGATGGGAGAGGAGGATAAGGAAGGAAAATAAGGGAAGTTTCTTCTCTCTTTTTGGATTTGTGGCTTGAAGAAGTGTTAGATCTAGATATAGATCTAAGCAAAAATGAGCTCTAGAGTTGGGAAATTAGGGTTTGATGAGGTATAGTAGGGAGGAGAAGGCTTTTGGGAGAGAAGGAGATGGAAATAGGGTTTTTTTTTTGGAGAGGTGGGTGGCACACACGGGCAGGGCCACGACCGTGTCTTATATACACGATCGGGTTAGGAAGGGCTCTGCACGGCCGTGCCGATTGGCACAACCTCCTCTTTTCTCCCCTCGGCCAAGGTCACACGGCCGTGCCAATTGGCACGACCTAGTCCTCCCTCTTCTCTGGTCATGTCCCACAGCCATGTCAATTGACGCGACCCGAGCCTTCTCCTTCTCTGGCATTCTTGCACGACCATGCCGATTGGCACAGCCTGTGTCCTTCTTCTCTCTGCATAGGCCACACGGCCGTGCAAGGGTGCACGACCCATGACCTTCATCCTTCTATTGGCTTCACACGGTCGTGTGGGATCACACAACCGACTCTTTTAGGCTCATGGTGACTCGCCTTTCGCTCCTTCGATTCCTCTGACGTCTCCACGTCCATGAAATGCTCACGGATAGCTCATGGAGGCTCTGTACATCCTGAAAATGAATACCCAAAAATAAAGAAATAATAAAAAAATACTCAACTAAACTAGAACAACGAACTAGAATGAAAACCCCTTGGGTTGCCTCTCAAAAAGTGCTTGTTTTAGGTCTTTAGCTCGACCCCGTTTCAGCTAGTGTGGACTAAACCCGTAGAAGCACGACTCTCCTCCTAGGGTTAATGCTCCAGTCTGCGTCTTTAGTTTCGCTCATGCAGGACAAATGTATTTCTTATTGCTCGCTGGAGGGGAACTCTCATGGAAACTGCACTCCTCGACTTTGTGTATGTTGATCTTGCTAGAATTGCCTTGAGAAGAGGGGTTGCAGATGGAGGAATCAGATAAATCAAATTCGATCTTTTCTTTGTCGATCTCCAAAGATAACCTGTGACTTTTCACATCAATGATGCCTCCAGCTGTGGCAAGGAATGGTCTTCCAAGGATGATCGGTATCTTGGGATCCTCCCCCATATCCAAGATAATGAAATTTGTGGGAACGATACATCCTCCCACTTCTACTGGCATGTCTTCCGCTATTTCCATTGGATATCTACATGAATGGTTAGCTAATTACAGTGCCATAGTAGTCAGTTTAATATTCTGAAGGCCCAGCTTCTTACATAAAGAGTACAGAAGCAGGCTAACGCTGGCCCCCAAGTCGAAGAAAACTCTTGGTATGAGTTCAGAACCAATTTTACACGGTATGGAGAAACTTCCTGGATCCTGAAGTTTTGGTGGAGTATTTGCCATAAGGAGAGCGCTGCAATTCTCTGTTAGTGTTATGGTCTCGAAGTCACCCTTCTAACTTCTATTAGATAAAATACCCTTTAAGAACTTTGTAAACTTCGGCATTTGGTGCAGTGCATCTATCAGTGGTACTTCTACGCAAATCTCCTTGATCCTCTTCAAAAATCGGTTGAACTCTTCATCCTTCTAGGAGGTTATCAGTTTCTGAGGGAAAGGGATCGTCTGACTCTGTGGGGGTACTTGAAGAGTTTCTTCTACTTTCTTAGTAACCTCCTCTCCATCCCTGTTCTGGGTCTGATTGGGCAGTAGGGGAGAGGACTCTTCCTCTGAATCAGATCCCTTCTGAGTAATGATTTGGGGGTCTCCCAAAGTTCATCCGCTCCTCAGCTCAATGCGATTGCAGTGTTCTACTGGGTTTATATCTAGCTTCCCTGGAAATGTTCTCTATGCTCTTGAGATGGATTGTGCTATCTGGACTATTTGGTTGTCTTGCATCTTTTGATGTTTCTCAGAATTTTTCATTCTTTGGGTTCACAACTTGATCTCATTTTTCATCTCTTTTTGCTCTGAGAGAGCTTCTTCAAGCATCTTTTCAATCCTGGACAATTGTGAAGGTTTCTTTTGAAAAGTCTGTTATCCAGATGAGTAGCTCTGTTGTCCAGGTTGATAGTTTTATTATCCAGGTTGATAGCTTTGTTTTGCTAGCCCTTGGTCCTGATTGTTCCGGTATGAGAAGTTTGGGTGATTCCTCCAACCTGGATTGTATGTGTTGGAGTACGGATTGTTTTGCCTTTAGTTGTAGCTGACTATCGCATCACATTGCTCAAGTTGATTTATCTGTGCTTGCATTGGCCCTAGGGGCAAGTATCTTGAGCATGATCCATACTTCCACAAGTTTCGCAAATACAAACTATCGCATTGGTCGTGCTGTTGTTGTTCCCCATGGCCTCAAACTTCTTTGTCAGAGTGTCTAGCTTTGCAGACATGAGAGTGATTGCATCTATGTCGAATTTTCCTGACGCTTTTATTGGATTTCCTAAGAAAGAACCACCAGATCTTTCTGATGCCCACCGATGGTGATTCTGTGCCACATTCTCTATGATCTCTTCAGCTTCATCAAGGCTCTTGTTCATCAGTGCTCCTCCTGCTGCAGAATCGGGGGATACCTTCGTGTGATAATTGATTCCATTGTAGAAGGTGTGTAGAACCAACCATTTCTCAAGGTCATGATGGGGGCACTGTCTTAGCATACTTTTAAATCTGTCTCAGGCTTCAAATAATGATTCTGAGTCTACCTGTTTAAAGCTTGCAATCAGATTTCTTATATGAGCAGTCTTGCTTGGTGGATAGAATTTGTCCAGGAATTTCTGCTCACACTGCTCCCAAGATGTAATGCTATTTGCTGGAAGAGAATTTAGTGACTGCTTGGCTTTGTCTTTCAGGGAGAATCCAAAGAGCAATAACCTTATTGATTCTAGAGGGACTCCGTTCACTTTCATGGTGCCGCAGATCTCATAGAAAAGCTCTAAGTGGTGGTTTGGATCATCGTGCGGTCCTCCTCCAAATTGATTCTGCTGAACCATGTGAATTACTGCAGGCTTGATTTCAAAGTTGTTGGCTTCGATTAGCTGTCGAGTGATGCTAGACCGAACCCCTCGTGCATAAGGTGCTGCATAATCCTTTAACAATTTATCAGCCATCTCTGAAGATTCTTGTACTGCTTAAAATGCCTTCTGTAGGTTTCTTCTTCTCAAGAAAGTTCTATCGATCTCTAGATCAAACGGTAGAAGTTGTCCTGAAAGATTAGCTCTTCGCATGCAAAAATAAGATATGAACTATAGTAAAGAAGAAGAAATGAAATAATATTATTTTTTTTGTTTTTAATAAAAATGCAGAAAGTAAAGAAAAACAAGAATAAAATTATTTATCTCTAAATGCAAAATATTAGAAAAAGATAAGGGAAAAGAAAATAAAGTCTAGTCTAATCTAATCTAGTATAACTATCACCAATGTTATAGACACAGTCCCAACTGCATGTGCATGGATTCATCGTCAGTAATAAACAATATCGATCCCACGAGGACTGGTTATAAACACTAGTGATGACACACTTAGGATTAGCTACACTATCGATAATTGTACGTAATCTAAGGAAAGAGATTAGAAAGCGAAAACAAGAACTAGCAACGAGAAGTAATCAACCTGGTTAATGAAGAGTTCTAGGAGTTCGGTTTCATTGCAGTGGTGTTAATATATCACATACTATCATATACTCATTGTCCATCAGCCTGCATTCGCCGGAAGCTAAGGCAACTATCCTTAAACACCAAAGAAAGACGATCCCTACGAAATCCTGTTACGGTTAACCCCTGTCACTAGGGCGCCTCGGTAGATAACAAGGACACAACTCTAATTAATGTTATCAAAGATAGAATTAAGGAGCTTAGTTTGGTCTCTTACTTCCTTGTGAAGGATTCGCCTCTTCTTTCAAGGAAGTACCCTAGATGTCCGTGAATGGGTTACCCCTGTCACTAGGGTCCCTCGGGTGTACGATCTAAGGTATTCCCTCTATGAGGTTGGCAATTCCTACGCAATCAATCAACACGACAAAGAGATCGAGTAGTCGAAACAAAGCAAGCGAAATCATCGAATGGATATAAACATAATATGAGTCTTACATCAAAATCAATCCACAATTACTCCATCATCCTAGAACAAGGACTCTACTCTATAGACACTGGAGAAAAATCTGAAGACATGATGTATATAAACATACAAATTCTCAACACGAAGAGAGAAAGAAGAGGTATGCTTATCCAACAACGATGAGTGATCTTCGGATCCAATCCTTTGCTTCTGCAGTTGATGTGGTGATGGAAGATCACTGGACTGATGTCCTGGACGGCGTGGTACGACACCAGAGTGATTCTCCTGTTAACGACTCGCCTCCCGACTCCCTCCCCCCCCCCTCGGAAAAGGGTTAAAACACCTTTTATAGGCTACGGCGCAGCGCGGCGGCACGACAGTGCAAGGATGGCACGGTCGTGCCCTTTCTTGGCTTTGGGTGCACTGCACGACCATGGCAATTGCCACGACCATGTGATGCTGGGGCTCGGCTCTGGGGACACGGTCGTGATGGGTTGCACGGTCGTTCCTTGCTTGGCTATTGGCTGTGAGGCACGACCATGCGAGGTTACATGGCTGTGCTCAGATCCCTCTCTGGATTGGCCACACGGCCGTGCAAGGTTGCATGCCCGTGCTCTCTGCTTTGTTCCGGTGCGTCGACAATCATCATTTTCGCTCCAAAAGTTGTCCCTGTCAACATAAAACCAAACAAAGAGCAGATATCCAAACAAAAGAGTATATATGATGAATACACGATAAAAGAGGCGATCATACAAAGAATATGTACATATAAAGCAAGTGAATGTGTGTAAAAACATGCATAAACGATCATAATATTTATGCACATAAATGTGTTGCTTCTATTTCCTTCTCCTCGATCGGATTGTCTACTTCGCTCAGCTGGGACTCTTGAGGGATTAGTGTCATTCCTCCGCTGATGTTGATGGTGCCGCTCGGGCGCCCTTCTATCGTCCTCTCGTCGCTCTGTAGAGCGATGCCTCTGTCGCCGATCGGTAGAAGGTGATCAGCAGCGGTACCCTCTTGGGGCCGGTCGGTTGACGATTGGTGTCAGTCCGTGGCAATCCCGCGTGTTGTGAGTCGGTGACTGGTGAAAGGAGCAGAATATGGGAGTCCATACCTTGCCGCTTGTCATCTTCGGCTGACCAGAGGCCACATATTGCATGACATGTGTCCTAGCCTCCTGGTATGGCCGCTCTCCATCCACTCTCGGTCCTTTGGGTGATTGGTGGCTGCTCGATGATCGCCGTTCGGGAGACAGTGCAGGCTCGACCAGCGTCTCCTTTTTCCTTGCCGCTTGGGCTTCTTCCATGTTTATGTATTCATTGGCTTTCTTGAGCATGTGGTCGAAGTCCCTTGACGGCTTCCTGATGAGCAATCGAAAGAAATCTCCCTCGACGAGCCCCTGGATGAAGGCGTTCATCATTGTCTCGAACGAGACCGAGGGGATATCCATGGCCACTTAGTTGAAACGTTGTATGTACGCTCAGAGCATTTCTTTTGATCCTTGCTTTTAGGAGAAGAGTTTGACACTCGTCTTTTGGTAGCATCGGCTGTTGGTGAAGTGATACTGGAACGTGGCTCAGAAGTCTTTGAAACTCCGTATTGAGCAATCTGGCAGTCTTCGAAACCAGCGTTGTGCCAAGCCAGAGAGCATAGTGAGAAAGACTCTGTACTTCACTCCATCTATATACTGGTATAGCGTGACCTCATTGTCAAACCGATCCAGATGATCATCTAGATTGGTCAATCCGTTGTATGCCCCGATCGCCAATGAGATATAGTGTCTGGGCAGAGGATCTTGCAAGATCTTCTATGAGAATTGCTAGTTGATCCATTCGGGAGACGCGTTGCTTCGGGGTGCCTTGCCTTTACATGCACCTCGAACGGGAGCATCATCAGAAGATGACCCCTGCTTTTGATGCAGCTGGGTTATTTCTGAGGGGGTTTGGAAAAAAGCGCGACAAAAGGGGATCAGCGCGGTCGGCGCTTCACCCTGTGTGTCGGTCGACCTTCAATTCTACCCCCATATGAAGATTTGTTCCACTCGGTCTTCTGACCCCGCTCTTCTTCCTGCAGCCAATGTTGCAGGTTGTGGCGCTTGCTGATCGACCAACGCCTGTTGTTGGTGCTGCTCGACTAGCTTCGCCACTCGGGCTTGCACGAGCATGTTGAGGTCTTCCTATGTGAGCGCCACGGTGTGGAGTTGTACAACATCCTCCATCTTCTCGGCTCGGATGCAGGCTATGTTCCCATAGACAGCGCCAAATATGATTCTGTCCGAAAGTCGAAGAGACGGAAAGCTGGGGATGTGGCGCTCACGCTGATCTCCTGTGGACTCTGCGCAGACCTTCAACACAAACCACGTCAGTGCTGAGCTAGGGCAGGGGTCCCCACCATTGGCCCTCCGACGCTCAAATCAGTTACCGGTGATGAAGAATGAAGCGGAGCAACAAGACTAGCACAGTATCTCATGTATTGCGTACCTCCTCCAATGCTTAGACCCCCCTTTATATAGAGCTCCTGTAGCGCACATGCACGCTTCCTGAGGTGAGCACACATCTCAAAGCTTTCTCTAAAAAGATGTGTCAGTAAAGTGTCCCTGACACAGTATCTTAACAGGCCGAGCATATCTCTGAAGTGATAGCGAAAGCTTCCGCCATACGATCTTCTAGCTGTCCATGTTCGGTGTCGGCGACACCAACTCCCAAAAGGATGTTGAGGGATATCAATGTACTGTATCGCCAGGCCGAGTGGGATGGCCGCTCGGCCAGTGACTTGCCACTCTGGTGCCCCGCTTAGTGGGCCAGAACCTCTCTATTCTCCTGTGTGTGTCTCCTCGCCCGAAGGTCCAACTTTGGTATTATTGAAGAATGCTATTGGGTCGAGCGGGGTAGTCGCTCGGTCGAAATCTGTTGCCAGACCGAGCGGGGGGTAGCCGCTTGGTCGAAGTTGAACTCTACGCATCGATCTCTATTGTCTGGCCGAGCGGGATGGCTGCTCTGCTTCTACTTCTGCACTCTTGAGAATCGGTTTGATTGTTCCCCGTGTCGAAGGTGACGACTGGTCGAAGACCATTCTTAGGTCGGGCATGCTTCTCCCGACCGGCAGATGCCATCCACATATTGACCACCTTGACTTTACCTCTTTCGACCTCCACTGTGGCAGTGGGGTGAGGCCCCTCATCATCACCGCATCAACTTTGATTGGCAATAAATTATGTCACAAAAATTTATTTATTTTCATTGCCAATTCTGTTCCTAATTGGCGAAAAATTCAAATTTTTGTTGCGAAATTCGTCACAAATTTGTGATGAATATTTGTTGTCCAAAAAATTCATCCCAAAATATCTATTTTTTTTTTGTAGTGAGAGATCAAATATCCATTCTTATACTCATACCCATTAAAGGATGAAATATCTTCTATACTAATAATTTGTTTTCCATTTGACTATCATCATTTAACAAAAATATATTAGAATTAATATTATATTAAAAAATATATATATATAATTAAAAAAATAAATTAAACATTTATATGACATACTCTTAACATTAACAAAAATCGTTAGTGAGTTTTGTGTGTGTGTGTGTGTATATATATATATAATATCAGGTATTCAGGTCAGATATCAGTAGTTCCTCGATACCCTTCTCTATTCAGATCGGATATCAGATCCTTCATTGGATTGAGAAGAAATTGCCATACCATCCTAGGTATATTATAGTAATGTTTATTATAGTCATAAAAGATCTAATGATAAGAGGGTGCTTTGTATTGGTTTGCCACCCAAACCATTCCTATAATAGCTAGTCGTCTACCTTCTTGCATACTAAATTTTTTGTGGATGTTTTTCAAACAATTTTTTGTTTTTTAAACTTGCCAGGCAAGTGTGACAAGATAATTTTATTTTTAACTTTCCTATTTTGTTATATAATTGTTTATTTACCTTACGAGATTTTTCCAATTAACTAGATAAACCACACATCAATTTATACAAATTAAATCTTGTTCCCTTTTGTGCACATTCCTAGCTCTCACAAACCTTTTTTTTTCCATTGATCTTACATTGGGTGCTCCAAAAGGTATAGTTTCTAAGTTCTCCCTTCTTTTCTTCTTACATTTGGTATTTTTTTTTTCTTTTTTGCAAGTAGAAATTGATTTTTATAATATTCATTTGTCCTATATTCAAACATATTATACGAGTTTTATTTTTAGTTATACCTTAAAATATTAAAGTTGTAGAATTCAAAGGAGTGTCAATAATGCTTTTATAACTACTCAACTTTGATATTGGTTCTTCTACCTCTAGGGTCTTCCATGTTGAGTTGGTAGGTCATTTTACTTATTCCGATGTCAATAGGATTTCATCCTCCATTTGTTTGTTGCTTACCTTGAGATCCATGGCCAATTAGTCCTTTAGAGTGATCCTGCTTAATTTGGTATCATATGCCGTTTTCATATCGAGTGTAGGAACAAAAACATTGACTAAAGGAGGAGTGAATAATTGTAATAGAAAAATAATTTGATGCAAACCTTAAACCCAAGAGATAGTTATGCAATATAAAAATAGATCACAAATAAGATAAAAAAAAATCAAGCAATGATTAAACAAAATCTTGAAAATCCCACGAATTTATTCTTCATATTAGAGGTAAAGAAATCTCATATAAAAGTTGATTCTTTAACAATAGAATATGAGTAATTAAAATTGCGTATGGAAAACTTGTAAAATCTACTAGGATGGTAAAGATAAAGATCTTAAGTTCTTATACAAAAATTATAGATAAAGATAATAAAACTTGCAATAATAAAATGCTTTTACAGTTAACTAAGTATCCACGAGTCGATTTCTAAATATGGTGCACTGCTAAGTAATTTGCTCCAATGAGAAGAGTAATGAGCCATTTGTATTTCTAAATTTATCTTAGTTGTCGGTGAAAATTTTTTGTGAGACTGAATCAGTCATCTTCAAGAATAATCAACTCAAAAACTAAATACCTGAATAATAATAATAATAATAATAATAATAATAATAAGAGTGGGGAAATGGAGTTGCTATAGACGGGTGACATTTAGTTACTTAATAGTTGGTGGTTGAGCTCCCATTACACCTCTATTTATAGTTTTCAATAACTTCCGTGTGGTCGGGTTGATCATCCTAGGTTCAACATTACCATTAATCATTTTTTTTTATTTATAGCTTTCAAGTGAACTATGTGTTGTTTTATTCAATTCCACTCTACTTAAATTATCATAGGTCACAAAAATATTAATCATGAAAACTTACAATTGACTCCATGGAAATAAAATATTTTTAAAAATAGGTGTTTTAGTTTACATCCCTACTAAAACCTAACTCTCTCCTAATCCAAGTGTGTACATCTTGATGCAGTTCATATCTCCTATGGCATTAGGTACACAAAAGTTGGGCATAAAAAACAATTATTTCTCTCAACATATAAAAAAACTCGTAGACTTGTGTTTAAGTCAAACCTATCATCTTGATGTAGTTCATATCTCATTTGAATGTCAAGCTGTTGAACTTCTCGGAGAAAGCTACCATAAAAGTCTATTTAATGCATCCCTTCCTCTTCCTCATCCTCATCCTCTTTCTCTAATGCATATCCCTCTCCTCTTCATTCTTTCCATGCATATTGCTGTCTCCGGAGTGCAGGTAGTCATCCTTTTCCTTTGGGAAATCTTTCCTTCCAGGAAGAATATAGAAAAGGCTCAGCATGGGAACTCAAGGTCAATCACCCCCTGAGAACTACGACAATAGACAAAATCAGGTAACAGGAGTCTATATTTCTACATTGTAAATTTATCAGTACAGTATGCTCAGTAATATCAGTTTTATTTACATCTAGAACACTTGAATTCATTGGCAGAGAAGGACTTGCAGACTCAATTAATTAGTTTGATTATCATTAGGTTTATCTAGCTCGGTGTCAAAAGGATAGACATCAATTTTCAGCTCGTCTCCACAAGAAACCAGCGGTATCAAAAACTACCGATGCCAGCTTTTTCATACCTGTGGAAAACGTTTATAATAATAATAATAATAAAAAATCAACCTTGTGGACGTCATCCATCGATTTGGTGTTCCATTTGCTTCGATTAGTTGAAAACAAATGACTCCCATATCTCGCCGTAGTTGATGGTTAAGAAAGGGTTGAGTCTTAATGTTTTCATCTTCTTCCTGTATGCCAACTGGGAAAACTTGCCGATCGATCGATACGTGAAGACAAATCTAAACTCTAAAGCCTAAACTTGACCAATTTTTTTTAAAAAATTGCACGCACCTTGTCAGGCGACGCCGGCAAGACAAATCGATACGTGAAGAAGTTTAAAATATTCTCACGTGATGACTCCAATTCTGTATCCAAGCTTGTGATGGGACACGGGATCTATGGAATCGAGAATATAAAACAAATTTTTAGTTACGTTTGTTTAAGATCGAATAAATATAATTAATCTGTTGTTGAATTGGGAGCTGGGATTGAGAGATTGGTTTCATAAATCAAATGGTTTCTGGTCAATCGCAGAGCGAGAAGGAGAAGGAGAAGGCGATCGACGACTGGCTTCCCATCACATCCTCCCGCAACGCCAAGTGGTGGTACTCCGCCTTCCACAATGTCACTGCCATGGTCGGAGCTGGCGTCCTCAGTTTGCCTTACGCCATGTCCGAACTCGGATGGTACAAACGCAGTTGATGATTGATTTTTTAATTTTTCCTACTTGTTTTCTTCTCAAATTGAGGATCATATCGCAGGGGGCCTGGGATCGCCGTGATGGTCATATCATGGATCGTGACCCTGTACACCCTGTGGCAAATGGTGGAGATGCACGAGATGGTTCCCGGGAAGCGATTCGATCGGTACCACGAGTTGGGACAATATGCTTTCGGCGAGAAGCTAGGCCTTTACATCGTCGTTCCCCAGCAGCTGATTGTGGAAGTCGGCGTCTGCATCGTCTACATGGTCACCGGCGGCAGATCCCTCAAGAAGTTCCACGACGTCGTCTGCTCTGACTGCAAGCAGATCAAGCTCACCTTTTTCATCATGATCTTCGCCTCTGTGCACTTTGTCCTCTCGCAGCTTCCCAACTTCAACTCTATTTCTGGGATATCTCTGGCCGCCGCTGTTATGTCTTTCAGGTACGTACTCGATAAAATTACTTCACGATCGATCGATCGATCGATCAAAAAACAAAAGGACTGACTACTAATTCCTTGCTCGATCCATTCTAGTTATTCTACCATTGCATGGGTGGCTTCGGTGGACAAGGGGAAGCAGGAGCATGTGGAATACGGTTACAAATCTGATACACAAGAAAGGACTGTGATGAGGTTCCTGGCGGCGCTGGGAGATGTGGCCTTCGCGTACGCCGGCCACAACGTGGTGCTGGAAATCCAAGCCACCATTCCTTCCACTCCCGAGAAGCCTTCCAAGAAGCCGATGTGGAAGGGCGTGATCGTCGCCTACATCGTCGTCGCCCTCTGCTACTTCCCTGTGGCTTTCGTCGGCTACTGGGCCTTCGGCAACGGAGTCGAGGACAACATCCTGGTCTCTCTAAGCAGACCGCACTGGCTAATTGCCATGGCCAACATGATGGTCGTCGTTCACGTGATCGGAAGCTACCAGGTGATCCGATCCACATATATATATATATATATATATATATATATATATATATATCATCATTCCAAATTAATTATCCTCAATTCTGCAGATCTACGCGATGCCTGTGTTCGACATGATGGAGACGGTGCTGGTCAAAAGGCTTCGCTTTCCTCCTGGTCTAACTCTTCGCCTGATAACACGAAGTGCTTATGTCGGTAAGCCTCTCCCTCCATTAATTTCCTCAATCGCGCTTCAACGATTCGATTCAGTAAATCGTGGAGCAGAGAACTAAATTCCTTGGACTGTGAACTACCATGCAGCATTCACCATGTTCGTCGGCATAACCTTCCCCTTCTTCGGCGGACTACTCTCTTTCTTCGGCGGATTCGCGTTCGCCCCGACCACATACTTCGTGAGTGCTCCACACACTTACCTTACATTGCCACCACATTGTAACAAACCATTTGATATTGCCATTATGATTCCAGCTTCCTTGCATCATGTGGCTTGCTATTTACAAACCCAGAAGGTTTAGCTTATCTTGGATCACTAATTGGGTAAGCAAGTCAAGAACATCTCTTCCTTGCATATCATCTCTGTCAGAATTAACGAACCTGAATATGAATATTAATTTGTTTGGCTTTTTTTTGTTTTCCCCTTTCTTAGATCTGCATAATTCTTGGGGTCCTGCTGATGATCTTGGCTCCTATTGGTGCATTGCGAGACATCATCGGAAACATAATAGACAAGCAATACAAGTTCTACCAATGAGAAAGGCCGGTGTTGACTTAGGAACGAATTGGGTGGGGATTAATAGCGAGTCCAATTAAATTACATACAAGGAAAACGCAAGAGGTACATAGTGAAATTAAGTGCATTGTGTGGTGTCAACAGATGGGCAATTGATTAAATTATTGATCGAGCGCAAAGGTTGTGGCATTCAAGTGTCTGGAGTGCTAGTTGTTGTACAATGAATGTATATTACTTATGGTGCCACCTTTTACTCTTAAATATAAATCAGTGTTTATTCAGGAGGACGGCAATAAAAATTATAAAAAAAATCATCCTGAAAATTTTTCTTTTTTTTCGAATCCTGAAAATTTTTCTTTTTAAACTTTTTGGCAAAAGAATAAATTATATAATTTTTTTTCTATTTACTTAATAGGCAGACTGTTACTGTCATGAATTATTTTTAATATTTTTTATCTATTTAAATCAGACAGAAAGTAACTTAGTAAAAGTCATAGTCTAATTTTTCTCTAGTGGTACATTTCACAACTGCGAACACACCTCACACGACCATCGATAATGGCAGAGCCAGAAATCTTATAGCTCCAGGTTAATCTCAAGCGAGCTGAAAAAAAAAAAGCTCTCGAGCTACTTTCCTCCCTCTCACACGTTATTCCTTTCTTTCACCGCAAATCCAAATTGCAACTCATTTGCAACATTGTCAATCCCTTATGCTAAAGCCTTATCAGTCGACGATTAACTTGGATCAGTCAATTGATCCAAATATGATAATGCCAAAGATCAGATCGAATCAACATAGGAAAGGAAATTCTAGATTTCATCGACGGATTAGGGGGATTAGTTGATAAAATAGCATGATTTACGAGATTCGAAGGATCGAATCACAGAAAAGAAGGAAAGACACGGAGGTTCAGTAGATGGATAATTGGATTAGTTGACCGAAAGGTTCAATCCATGGAAAAGTAGATCAGTCGACTGAACAGTGCTTATAAAACGGGCTTGATGACCAAGCCGAGAATAACTCATTCATTCATTTGATCACACTCACTATTTCGTCTTTGTTGTTGCTACATGTGCAAGTTTTGCTATTACTCTGCCAGAGGTCATCCGACAACCTATGCCTGACTTAATCTATATCTTATATTTGTACTTGTATTGTAATTGCTTATCTTATATATCTGTACTTGGAAACACGATAGAAGAGAGAGTTGAATATTACTCATTAAAAATCCTTTTGTTTATCAAAGTAAGCAGCGGAATAGAATAGTAAAAGCAATACAAGTGACTTGATTAGTTACTTGGTTACAAACCTATGTCGACTCTTACTCCAAGACCCGTGATCCTTGATCGCACAGTTGGGCAATCCACTAAAAATTCCCTTTCCGAAACCTTAAGAGAAGAGGTAATTCGTACAGGACTTTTACCAACAAATAATATTTGATATGAAGATTGTCAGAGCTTATTTGTTGTCGTAGCTTGCACAGAAATATAGATCAGTAGCAGCACGAATAGGGAGGAAGAAGATCAAAAGTTTCATAGAGTTGTTCTAGCTCGGACCTTTTGTTGTTCTTTTACAAGACACATTCAGTTAACCAAATATCCGTTCAGTTGACCGATCATCCTATAGGTCGACTAATCAAGCAACTTTCCCTCTTTGTCGAGATCTAATCTTCGTGTCATTAATGTCATTTAATGTTCGATCGACTGATCACCTTGATTAGTCGACCGATTAGTCTGATTTCCTTCTTCATTGAGATTTGAATCCGCTTCGTCATTAATACTTTTATTGTTCGGTCAACTAATCCTTGGGCTTGGTCTACTGATCATGTTATGATACCATGTTTGTCAGCCTGATCTATTTTTCCATTCTTGCCTGTTCGATTGACTGAACCTCCGTCTGGTCTACTGATAAAATGGCTTGATCAGTCGACTACACCTCTTGTTCAGTTAACCAAACCCATGGTTAAATGAAGATTATTGAGTTGTGCATGCGTGGTCACTGATAGAGTCTGATTCCGAATTTTGAGTCAAAAGTTATAACCCTTTGAAATTCAAGGGGTCATATGATCCTGCAACATAGAGTTAGATAATAGTTATTGATCCTGTAAAATAGAGTTAGATAATAGATATTAAATATACATAAATATGATAATTAGGACTTCTTGATCTCAACTTAGAAACCTCCGTAGGTTTCTTTAGTTGGATCATCAACCTAGGATTTGTCCCTTCCCGAGACACGACCTCCCCATCGCTCCACTCCAATTGTTTACCTTATCTTACCTGCCAAATATCAGATCCTCCAGATTTGTTTGGACTTTACTACCTAGCCGTGACTAGGACCTTTCTGATTGAGTAAACAATCTAGATACTTAGTCAATTCATCGTATAATAACATGACTTAACTTGATCTTTTGATAACATCAAAATTCAGATTTGATTCTGGTGTGTACTATACCAATAATTTCCCCCTTTTTAATATTTGACAACCAAAATTCACAGTTAAATTAAAATATTACAAAGTTAAGTAAACAATTCCTTAACTCTCCCCTGAATTCAATAATTCTCCCTCTAAGAATCATATCTCTCATCTTTTTATATACTTAATATTCATTCTAAGTGTACGGAGTGAGTTGTTGTACAATGATTGTATATTACTTATGGTACTTCCCTGGGCTCGTAAATATAAATCACTGTTTATTTTGAAGGACGAAAATAAAAATTACAAAAAAAATCACCATGAAATTTTTTCTTATTTACGTTTTTTAAAAAATAAATTATATTCATTAATAGACAGACAAATCTAACAATCCATCTGTAAATTTACTTTTAATATATTTTCTATCCGTCTAAATTGGACAGAAAGTAATTTACTTGTCTCTTCTTCTTCTCCTCATAAGAGTCATAGTCTAATTTTTCTTTACTCGTGATACATTCATTGTTGTGAACACATCTCTCACGACCACTGGTGATGGTGGAGTCAAAAAAATTTATAACCCAAGATTAATCTCGAGCGGACTGATAAAAATACCTTCCACGCTACTTTCCTCTCTCTTACACGTTCTTCCTTTCTCTCATCATAGATCCAAATTGCATCTCCTCTTCAGCGTTGTCGTTCCCCTGGGCTAAAACCTGAGAAGGATAATATGTGGTTCGACACTTAGCTGCGAGCAACTACCCCTCACACTAGATCACCTCGCATGTCCGTGCGACTACTGACAATGGACAACATACCTCGCGAGGCCACAGGAGGCGGCCCCACCCCCGCATGTGAAGTCATCTCGCATGGCCACATGCTACTAGCTGCCACATATGACAAACCCAAGGAAGCACCTCGCACGACCGTGGGGATGGATACATATTTTCTTTAATTTTATTATTTTTTTTTGTCATATTTTTTTTCTATATCCTTTCCCTTACCTTCTCTAGGATTTTTTTTTTCTATTTTGAATTCCAATCCCTCCCCATTTATGATTAAGAGTAATCAGAGCCTAAGTGTCCAACTCATCTCTCAATCTACGATGGGAGTCGATGATAAATTTTCTTTTATTTTTTTTTTGTCTATTTCTTTTTGGATAGTTACAACGGTAACCAAACCATATATAAAGAAAAGTTATACTGCACAATACTATATAAACAAAAGGATTAAGAAAAATTTTAAGAATCAGAAGATGATTTAAATTTATAGATATAATTATAAATAAAAAATAAAAAATTAATTAGAAATATATTAAGAGAATAAATAATTTTCTAACAAATACTTTATCTAGATTTTTATATTAAACTTCACTAAATATTTAAGAATTATGGATAGACAAAAGAAGGTGATACAGTGCATAATGGTAGAGTCCGGTCGTCAGAAGTCAAGGGAACGTGGCAGTCAGAAGTCAAGAAGAAGTGGCGGTCAGAAGTCAAAGGGACGTGATAGTCAAAGGTCAAAAAGATGTGGAGGTCCGAAGTCAAGGAGATGTGGCAGTTAACATACGAAGTAAGGCCACCGCGGGCCATCTGACATATAAAGCTCGGGCGGGGTCCACGTGCCAGGAAACCAGGTCTATGGCATTATGTGCGGTCGAGATGAAGCCTGACCTGCCTGCACCAATCGGGTTTCGTCAAGCTAGTTCACGTAAACAGACTAGGTATTCTTGGTAGGGTTCTCATAAACAAGGACTTCAAATCGGAGGGTAGACGGTCGGGAGGATATTTGGCCTGGATTCGATGGATGGAGTTCACGTGGATTAGTTGTACTCAAGCCTAGTGCCCTCAGTAAGCTAAACTCCAGGTCAGCTAAACTTCCGGTCAGCTAACTCCTGGTCAAGTGATATCTCCGAAGCTCCCAACCCCTCATGGTTTAGGCCAAGTGGTATACTCGACTGATCATCCCGACCTACCCCTATTCATACCCGGCCAGGACAACAGGCGCTACAAGACAACGGGGTCAGGGAATCGTAACCACATGTCAGAGAATAACTGCTAAATGTCAGGGAATATTCCAACGATCTACGATCACTTGCAAATGAAACATTCCTTCAGTCTACAGGAGAGGGCCACGTGTCCTTCATCCCCCGACAAGTCCTGACGCTCGATATTCTTTGACATCATTCAGGTTCCAGAAGGTACGCACTGCCATATAAAAAGGGAGGTCCTCTCCCTCATGTAGGTACACTCACTCACACACTTGTCTACTTTTCTTTTTCCTTCGTACATTGTTCTTCTGGGGAAAAAGTACCTGACTTGAGTGTCGGAGGGCCTGCTCCAGGGACTTTTTTCCTAGTTCTTGGTCTCTAATGTTTCATGTGCTTGTCGGAGTGTGCACAGAGTTCTAGTACCGCCGACTCAGGCCCTGTAGTCCTTCAAGGCCACGTGGGGGTCTGTTCGTCAAAGCCCACACGACCGCATCATCATAGTCTCTCCTCCGTCAACACCAGTGACACCTCATCCGACCTTCATTTGACTCAGATTCAAAACAGGATCAATTTGACACCATCTGTGGAAATCTTCTTTGCCTGTTCTGGAGCGTAAAGATGGAGGACACCGGCAGAATCAACATAACCATGAGGGTAGGAGAATATGAGCTGTATAAGGAAGCCAAGAGGTGGGCGACCTCCGAGAAGCAGACCATCGCATCTCGACCATACAAAATGCAGGCAATTTCTAAGGAGCTGACCCACGCTTTAGATAGAGGGTCCAAAAGAAAGTAGGCTGAGGAGTTTCCCTCAGCCTTCTATCGAGAACCAGGCCTCGATTTGTAACGACCCAATTTTCCCTATTTCGAGTTCCAAATATCCATAAAAATATTTGGAAATGCTTTTAAAATATTCTAGAGATTTTTAGGAATTTTTAGAGTATTTTTATGCAATTTTTGGATTTCGTTTGGTATTTTTACCGAGAGGGGAAAGTTTAAAAAAAAAAAAAAATTGTAGAAGCTAGGTTTCGAACCCAGCTCCTCGGACCCAAGCACAACCGGCCCGATCAATCGAGCTAAGCTTGTTTTGTTAACTAAATATGGGAATAAATATATTTAAGGTATGGTAACTAATAAAATCTTAGTTATAAGAAAGGGGTTTAAGTTTTCCCGAACCCTAAAAGTTTCTCACCGAACCTTTCCTCCTCACTCGCGACGGCACCAACCCTTCTCGACGAAAATCGCAGCACGCACCTAGGCGACTCCGGCGGCCAACGAGCTTCCTCCTCCGCGGATTCTTCACAAGTCCGAGCTTCTCTGGGCAAGGAGAGTGCGCGGGCACAAGAAGAGGCCGAGAGTTGCAAGTTTCCAAACCCTAGAACCTTCTTCCTCCTTCGGTTAGGGGCTCATCCGAACCCTAGATCTTCCTCCGGTTGTAAGTTCAAGAACAGCGAGGTGAGTTGCTACTCACCTGCAGTAGGATAGCTCCGGATTTCGTTTTCTTCTTGTTTTTTTTTCAAATTTTGCTGTGACGATTCTTGGTTTTTGCTTGTTGCTGTGAACCCTAAAGAAAGAAGAGAAGGATTAGTTCAGTTTAAGCATGAAGAACTGTAGCAAGATTTAAGGTTCTAAATTCCAGCAAGTTTAAAATTTGATTTCGAAGCATGTTTTGGAGGAAGTTTATAATTAGGTTGCTGCCATGAAACCTAATGAAGAATTGTTAGATTGATCCTTACCTTGGATGAACTATAGTTCAGTTCAAGCACGTGGAATTGTTAGATTCGGAAGTTAACAGATTGTTTAGCTTTGATTAGCCATGTGTAGCACGTTGGGCTTCTTTTGCTTCCTTGCCGTGGCACCACAGATAGTTGCAACAAGTTTTGATTCCCGTTGCTTTGTGAAAGTATGAGTTTTCAACAAGTTTACATAGATTTTAAGCTTTAGCATGTTTAGTTTTGGTTGGCTATGGATTGGTTCTATTTTCTTATGTAAGAATAGCAAGATATTGATTTGGCTTGAGGTGTACATGTTTGCTTGTGAAGGCTTTGAATTCATTAGTAGCACAGATTTAGGTTTCCCTTATTACCTCAATGGGCACAGGAAATATGCTACGGGAATAAGTAAAGAGTGGATAGCTTATATTTGTAAAAGTTGTAAATCCTGGCAGAACATAGTATACAGATTTTTAGTACAGGATTAAGCTTGATTTCATTGCAGATAAAAGTGCAGAATAGGTTGAAACATTATCAGATTTTATTGAGATTACAAGTGCAGAATTTTTATAAGTAAAGTATACAGATTTGAGGTTTAGCTATGCTACTTTCATTTAAGTATACAGATTTGAGTTTCTTTATTCTAGCATGAGGTTTAGCTATGCTTCCTTGCTACCATTCAGATAAGCATACAGATTTTGAATTATATAGCATTGCAGTTTTGATGGTTTAACATTGGAAGATCCAATTAGATCTCTAGTAGCTTAATTGGACTTACAAATTTTAACTAAGCCTATAGTACAGATTTCAATTAAGCTTATGCAGATTTTTAATTAAGCCTATGGTGCAGAATTTATTAAGTTTATAAGAGTAGAATTTTATTAAGCTTATAAGTGCAGAAGTTAGTTAGTGTAGTGAGCAGATTTGATTAAGCTTGTATGCAGATTTTTATTAAGCTAGTATGCAGATTTCTGTTAAGCTATTATACAGATTTTTATTAAGCTAGTATGCAGATTTCTGTTAAGCATTAGTGCAAGTTTTTTTTATAAGTATTGTATGTGCAGATTTCTTTTATGCACGATTATGTGTTACATAGTTAGTTTCATTCATAGATGCATATGAAAGATACCCTAATAGTATTTTTGGGTTTAAGAAAAGTATAAGAAAGATAAAAAAAAAAGTATAAGAAAGATAAAGAAAAGAAAGAAAAGGCCAAGGCCTTAAGTAGATCCCAAAGTCAAGACTTTAGGGATTTTTGGCACACAAGGTGCTTATTAAAATGCCAAGGCATTTAAAGAAGAAGTAATTAAGATATAACAAGTATTTTACTTTTAAATGGCATGTACCGGACACAAGGTCCAAGGGATGGGCTCCAAGATGCCCCTAGGCACAAGGCCTAGAAGTATCTTAGTAGTTTCGGGATTAGCTACCTCGATCCTTACTAAGAATGCGCGCAAAGTGGTACAATGCCGGGCCCAAAAGAAGTTGATTATTATTTTCAAGTATTAAAAGTATAAGTTTATGAACAAGTAAAAATAAGTTTTACATAAGAATAAAAGTACTAAAGAATGAGTTTTAAGCAAGTGAAATAAAAGAATCAGCTTAGAACAAGTAAAACAAGTTTCACTTTGTTTTAAAGATCAGTAAGTTTAGCTTCCTTTTATGCTAGCAGCTTTTACATGTTTAGTTTTCTTACATGTTATTGATTTGCTAGTTGATGAGCATGTTTATACATGTTAGTTTTTCAGTTAGTTGATTCCTTTGCTATTTATGAGCATGAGTATCTTTACATGTTAGCATTCAGTTTTAGCATGTTTTTATTTATATACATGCATATCGTGATTTTGTGAGTTAGATAGCGCTCACTAAGCATTTTGCTTATAGATACTACTTTCTCCTACTGCAGATAAAGGAAAAGGAAAGCTAAAGTATAAGAAGGAAGGCGACGGGGAGATGCTGTGACGGTGTGTGATGCCAGGACTATGGAGAGATCATGAGTTTGCTAAGGAAACTGTCAAGACTCCTTTTGAGTTTTCTTTCAGTTATTAAGTTGATAGAGATTGTATTAGTTGTTTCCTTTGTCTATGTTGATTAATTGAGTCTATTCCGCATTGTTAGTTGAGTTATTTCCTATTGTTGGAGCTATATAGTTTTCTATTGCTAGAATAGTTTCTTTTTAGTGTCATGTTATTATTTCTGCGTGGTTGTGAAAAATATGTTCCAGCCGCCTGTGGCTGTGTATATAGTGTTTGTATCCCAGTTTGGGGTCACCGGTACAGGGGAGACTCTGTCGAAATTTTTCGATAGGGATTTCTCGAAGTTAAGTAGCGTACCGGTTAAGTAGAGTTAGTAGTCAAGTAACTGTCATCTTTAGAGTGTAGTAGTAGTAGTAAGAAGGGTCGTTACAGTTGGTACAGAGCGATATCGACCTTTACAGTTAAGAGGAAAAAAAAATAGTAGTCAAGTAGTGGTCCACCTTTAGAGAGTAGTAGTAGTGTAGAAAGGTGGGTCGCTACACGATTACCATCACAAGGTCCCGGGCGGCTATAATAAGAAAGAGCAATCACAGGCATCTGAGGGGGAAGGCTCCCCGCCCAGGGATTCTTAAAAGGGTAAAGCTATAGTCCTCAAGAAGGAGCCCAGAATGGATCCTGAGGATCAAGTGCCTTTCTCTACAAGGGTGCTCGGGGAAAAGTTACCCAAGAGATGCAGGCCTCCTGCTATAGGAGAATATGATGGTAGTCAAGATCCAGAGGATCATCTCCGTAAGTTTAGGAACGCTATCCTATTGCATCAGTACAGCGATGCCATCAACTGTCGAGTGTTCTTGAATACTTTATCTAGCTCGACATAAAAATAGTTTGACGGGTTGTCGAACGGGTCCATCACCTGTTTCCACGATTTCAAAATTGTCTTCCTGCATCATTTCGCCAGTAGCAGGAAGTACTAGAAAATTGACCATTGCCTCTTCGCTCTTAAGCAAGGGCCAGTTGAGCCCTTACGAAGTTATATCAAGCGCTTCAATCAGGTGGCTTAAGATGTTCAATCGGACACCTCTGAAATACTGATGAGCGCCTTCTCTCATGGATTAGTAGAGGGGGAGTTCTTCAGGGACCTCATTCGGGATCCCGTAAAGAACTTCGACGAGATGCTGGAAGGGCAGCCAGCTATATCAATGTGGAAGAGGCTCAGGCTGCTCGATGAAAAGCAAACAAGGTGCCTACTTCCACCAACAAACTAGAAAAGAGACCACCTCAACCGCCAACCTAGCCTCTTCCGCGTACTCGGGACACCCGACCCCCCTTCGGTCCCGGTCTGGATACCCGACTGGTTCCGCTGGTTGATGTTGTTCAAGCCCCAAGTCCTGGGTCATGGGGACCGCGCTACTGCACTTACCATCGCTCCCACACCCATGCTACTAGTGTCTGCTTTCAGTTTGCCCAAGACTCTAGGCGTGCCGCTGAGCTGGGCCTACCTCCGCCAGAAATCGCGGTCAGGATTCAAAAAAGGATACTCGCCAACCAATAGGTTGCGCCAGGGCAGGTCAGCTCGGCAGACCTTAGCCCGATGTTTCCAGACAAGGGAATCAGCAGTCTAGTCACAACTAGGAGCCTGGGGAAGCCATGGAGGAATAAAACTGGGGCAACGCAGTCATCCGCGAGATCGACATGATCTCTAGAGGGCCTACAGTTGGGGATTCCGCCAGGGCGCAAAAATCTCATGGGCATCGTTTGGAGGTACATGCTGTGGAATGCATTCTGGAGCAAGCTGCTGAGCCCTAATCAGTTTCGGGCCGCAAGATCTAAAGGGGTTAGAGCTTCCTCACGATGATGCTCTCATAATCAAGTTCGTCATAGCTAACAATCGCATAGCCAGAGTTTTCGTAGATACCGGGAGCTCTGTCAACGTGATGTTTAAAAGTGCGTTCTGTTGGATCGAAAGATCTAGAGGGGGGGTGAATAGCGCTTGTGGCTTTCACTATTTTCAGATTCGTAAAAACATTCGAGTAATAAAGCAGTGGAATAAAATAAAGAAGACACAAACACAAAAACACACCAAGATTTACTTGGTTCGGAGCCTAGGGCGATTCATACTCCAAGGCCCACGCTCGTTGAGCGTTTAAGTTGGGAAACAACTATAATCACGAAAAGTATTACAAATTAAGTACAATTATGAACTGAAATAAACTTTATACCGACAACAACTAGATTGGAACTGAAGCTCCGGGTCATCGGGATGTTGTTGTAGCACTTCGGGCTTGTCTCGTAGGTAGCTTGCAGCGTAAGGATTGCTTAGAAAATATTGTCTCAAGCTGCTGGTCGAGTCCCGCTTTTAAACAGTGCTGGAGGCGCCTCCAGGCCGCCGAGTCACACGCGTGGATCAGCTCTAATCTGGTCGCACCTTATCCCATTCAAGGCACCTCCAAGCTGCTCCAAGGCGCCTCCAACGCCTGGTCCAAGGCGCCTCCAGTGACCTCCGAGGCGCCTCTAGCGTCTCTGGACAACTGGCTTCAGCTAGCACCCGAGGCGCCTCCAAGCCCCATGGAGGCGCCTCGGACACTGTTCATCTGAGGTCTAAGTTGCTCCTTTCGTTCCTACAAATTGTGTTAGTCCCAAACACAAATCCTGCAAAACAAAGTTAGCACAGAAATAGTATGATAGATACAGTTGACAGTCGTCGGACTGTCCGGGTCTGACTTCGGATTTCCTACCGGAAACCCTAGGTTGACCCAACGCCTACTGTTCTCTCTACGGGGAACGCGCCCTCACCTACTCCACTCAGGAGATTTACCTGATGCCAGTGCGATCCTCCATATCGACTGGACTTTTGCTCAGCGTTTGAAGCTTCCGGACTTTCTGCTGGACTTCCGCTTCCCGACTGGTCCAGTCTTTCACCTGGTTCACGACACCAGGACTTTCCACCTAGGGTTACCCCCCTAGGACTTTTGCCTGAAGCTCTCGACCCACCAAGACTTTTCGCATAGGGTTACCACCCCCTACGACCTAGGGTTACCACCCCCTAGGATTTTCCACCTGCCTAACCGTAGCTAGGAATTTCTTGAAACACTCAATTAAGTGCATTAGATCATAAGACAACTTAACTTTGAATTCCTTTGCCATTATCAAAACAACGGTCGATCGTCGAATGCTTCCCACCCCAACAATCTCCCCATTTTTTATTATGACAACTGAAATTCAAAGCTAAGTACAAATAAATGTATAAAGTTTAAGTAAGCAAGCTTAATAGAATTCAAATGCATGCATGGTTAAGCTAAATCTTAAACTTTGTCAGGCTCCCCCTTAATAAAGACTTTCTTTATAAAATTAGCCTTTCTTTTGAATTGCTCTACTCTCCCCCTTTGTCATTCATAAAAAAAATACACACATTTGAAAAAAAAATCTTAAAAATATGAAGATTTTTAGGAAAGTGAAAAAATCTGAACTTTCTAAAAGCAACATTTCTCAAATTCACTAAGTTAAAACAGTTTGAACTCGAAGTTTGGTTTTAAAAAAACTTTATCAATTAATTTTGCTGGAGAAAGAATTTTCTTTTGTAGTATAGCAAAAACAATTTTAGTTTTAAGCAATTTAGTCAGGATTTTGAAACATTAGGCTTTTAATAAGGGACAAAGTATTTTGGTAACACTTGGTTTTGTTTAATATTCTTTAGCTAAGTGAAACCAAGGTCTAAAGAGCAATTTTTCTTTCAAAAAGCTAAAAAGTTGATTTTGAAAAATACTTAGTTAAATTTTTAAAATACTTTGGCCAGAATTTTGAAAGCTTAGTCTAAAAAGTAAAAAAAATGACTTTCAAAAGTTTAAGGTTTTGAAAACATAGCTTAAAGTTTAAATTTGAAAGAAATTTTCTTTTAGACAAATAATTAATTTAAAGCTTTTGAGGGCAAGGGAGGAGCTTCAATCCTTAATGTCCAATCATGAGTTGAGTTAGATTGATTGTAAATTAGTTAATTTCGCTTTAAGTAAGGTATCAGTGTTGGATTTTTCATGCCGCAAAAACCGCTTTTTGCGTTGCGGAAACCCCGAAACCCCACCACCGGATCCGTGCGAAGAAATAAAATTTACATAAAACTTCGAGTATGAGTTTCTAGCCTAGATCAAAACTAGATCTACAAAGGAGAAGAGCTTTACCCTTGATGCGATGCCCTTCGCTAATCCCGTTCGTCCAAGGTTCGCCGGATCTCGAGAGTATCAAAGTAGATACTCCTCTATATGTATCCACACAAGCAAGAGACGGAGAAACCAAACAAAAGGTGTGCTAGCACCTTTGAAAGGTTCGACCAAGGTGGAGGAGAGGAAGAGAAGAGAGAGCTTGAGGAAGAAGATGAGAGTTACACAAAAGATATGAAACTCACCCAATCAATAAGTGGCCGACCACATGAATGACGTTAATAACCTCCATGGAATACCAAGAGTCACAACTCTTGGTAACTCCCATGAGGTGGCATCTCACTTAAGCAATCATGATGATGTGGAGCATCATCATTGGCCCACTCTTTGCCAACTCACCAATGAGGTGGAAAATGGTCAAGTCAAACTTGACCCTTCATCTTCCTCTCAAGTCAAGTCAAGCTTGACCACTTCTCTCCCATAGTTGATCAAATCTAACAATTGGTTCAAGTCAATTTTAATTTAATGAATCTCTATTCATTGAATTAAATTGACTCAATGAGTCTAAGTCCAAATTAGACTCATCTAACACATGAACCAAATTGAGTCCAACTCAATTAGCCTAATTTGGATTACTCTTAATCCAATTTGGTTCATCACATGGACCTAATCCTTTAGGTTCATCAAATGAACCTAATCTCCATCTAATTGCCCTTTCTGTGTGACCCTATAGGTTCTTATAACATTGACAATGCTCCTAAACCCATTTAGAAGCATAAGTAATGAGCGGTATCTAGCAACACATCATTACTACCCAAGTTATAAGAATGTTGAGATCCAACATCACCTTGCGACTACTAATTGTGACTCTTCACAATATATGGCAAGTGTCCTTCTATCTTTGACATCTAGATTGATCAATGTGAGGCATAGATCATGTCATCCTCTAGTCAATCTAAATCTTGAATCCCAAGTAGACTCACTCAATCAAATGAGCTCAACATCTCATATTGACTCATTTGGGCATGACCATGCACTTAGTCGTCTCACTCTATCAAGAATATCGATGTCTCTCCCGTCATATAGGAGGGATAGATCCCATCTATATCATTCACATCCCTCTGCATAATTTGTTACATACCCAGTAATCGCCTTTATAGTCCACCCAGTTACGGGTGACGTTTGACGAAGCCAAAGTATGCAACTCCTTATGTAGGGAACCATGGTGACTTCAGGTCCAAGGACTAATAGTCATTCTAATAGCCACATGAGAAAGTATATGACACTCATATAACGATCCATGATACTTTCTCATGGCGGGTCATTCAGTATACATTCTCCAATGCATACCCATGTGTCAACTTGATATCTCCATATCCATGACTTGTGAGATCAAGTCATCGAGTTGACCAACATGCTAGTCTCGTCACATTAACATTATCCTTGAATGCTAATACTTGACTAGGAATAATTAAGAGTAGTGTCCCCTATATCATCTCACTATCGATTCAACTTACCGATTGATATAGGTAAGAACCTTCTACTCAAGGACGCTATTATACTTAGTTATTTTAAAACTTAATTAAAATTATTTTAAAAATTAATTAAAATTATTTTAAAACTTAATTAAAATTATTTTAAAACTTAATTAAAATTATTTTAAAAATTAATTAAAATTATTTTAAAAATTAATTAAAATTATTTTAAAAAGTAATTAAAATTATTTTAAAAATGAATTAAAATTATTTTAAAACTTAATTAAAATTATTTTATAACTTAATTAAAATTATTTTAAAAATTAATTAAAATTATTTTAAAACTTAATTAAAATTATTTTAAAAATTAATTAAAATTATTTTAAAACTTAATTAAAATTATTTTACAACTTAATTAAAATTATTTTAAAACTTAATTAAAATTATTTTACAACTTAATTAAAATTATTTTAAAACTTAATTAAAATATTTTAAAAATTAATTAAAATTATTTTAAAACTTAATTAAAATTATTTTAAAAATTAATTAAAATTATTTTAAAACTTAATTAAAATTATTTTAAAACTTAATTAAAATTATTTTAAAAATTAATTAAAATTATTTTAAAACTTAATTAAAATTATTTTAAAAATTAATTAAAATTATTTTAAAAATTAATTAAAATTATTTTAAAAATTAATTAAAATTATTTTAAAACTTAATTAAAATTATTTGAAAACTTAATTAAAATTATTTTAAAAATTAATTAAAATTATTTTAAAACTAAATTATTTTAAAACTTAATTATTTTAAAACTTAATTTTTTTAAAACTTAATTAAAATTATTTTACAACTTAATTAACATTATTTTAAAACTTAATTAAAATTATTTTAAAAATTAATTAAAATTATTTTAAAAATTAATTAAAATTATTTTAAAAATTAATTAAAATTATTTTAAAACTTAATCAAAATTATTTTACAACTTAATTAAAATTATTTTAAAACTTAATTAAAATTATTAATTAAAATTATTAATTAAAATTATTTTAAAACTTAATTAAAATTATTTTAAAACTTAACTTAATTATTTTAAAACTTAATTAAAATTATTTTAAAACTTAATTAAAATTATTTAATCTAAAATCATAAATACACTTCAACCAACTTTATAAACAACTAACCCACTCAATTTCATCCTTTAACCAAACTTTGGTTTAATCCTACATTGTGTAGGCATCCAAAGCTCTGGATAAATGGATTTTGGACAGCGGCTGCTCCAGACACATGACTGGGGATCAGAACAAATTTACCAACATTGAATTCAAAAGCTTAGGGTCAGTTGCCTTTGGAAACAATGGCAAGTAACCTAACCCTTGATAGTGATGAAAATGGTATACCTGTTGACTTAAAGTATTACAGAAACATGATAGGGAGTTTACTTTATCTAACTGCAAGCCGACCTGACATTTTATTTGCAGTTAGTATGTGTGCCCGATATCAGACTTGTGCAAAAGAGACCCATCTTTCACTGGTTAAAAGAATTATTAAATATTTAAAAGGTACTATTAATGTAGGAATTTGGTATCCAAGAACCTCACATTTTGACTTAGTCGGATACTCGGATTCGGATTATGCTAGGTGTAAGTTAGATAGGAAAAGTACAAGTGGAGGTTGTCAACTATTAGGCTCATCTTTAGTTAGTTGGTTTAGTCGTAAGCAACAATGTGTTGCCTTATCTACCACTGAAGTCGAATACATAGCAATGGGTGAATGTGTAGCCCAATTGTTATCGATGTCTCATACATTAAAAGATTTTAATCTAGATTATAAAAATATAAAAACCTACATTGAAAATATAAGTTCAATAAATCTTACTAAAAATCCAGTACATCACTCTAGAACTAAACATATAGAGGTTAAGCATCACTTCATTAGAGATCATGTGCCTAAAGGGAATATCGAACTTAATTATATTGAATCTAAATCTAACTTGGCAGACATTTTTACTAAATCTTTACCTGAAACAGAATTTAGTAATCTAAGAAGAAAATTAGGGTTATGTTTTGTAGAATAGCTTCTTTGATTTTGAAAATTACTACTTAGTTTATTTTTCGAATTTATTTTTAAAAATCCCCATTTCAAAATTTTTGTTTCAAAATTCTTTGAAATTATTTTAAATTTTCTGGAGTAGCTTAGGATCTACCATAGAATTGCATGATCCTATAGTACTAGGAGCCAACATCTCACAAGCACAGTAGGATCCCTTATTTGATAACTTAGAATGGGTGAGATACTTAGGTCTTAGCCCTAGATTTCAGATGCTTATGTCTGTGCATCGTTATAAATCTGGGCTTTAAACAACAAATATGAATCAATTTGGGTTAACTAACTAGTAAAAACCTAGTTAGTACTAAATACTCAAATTGACCAACCTAAGTCATTTGCTACTATCTTGTGGTAGTTAGCGTTGAACAAAGGTTGGACATTTCATCATAAGGACAATTTTTCCTTAGTTTTTCTATACCCATGCTTGGACTTATAGGAATTTGTCAATTTTAGGGGGAGTTTCAAAACAAGATTTTTTAAGCTTAATTTATTTTTTAGTGATCAAATTATTTTCAAAATATTTTAGAATTCATTCTTTTCAAAATATTTTAGAATTCATTCTTTTCAAAATATTTTTTTAAAATTTGTTCTTTTCAAAATATTTTTTAATATTCATTCTTTTAAAAATAGTATTTTTCAGAAATTCATTCTTTTAAAATATTCTTTTTAAAATGTTTTCAATATTCAAAAGTTTTTTTTCAAAATATTTTTTCAAAATGTTTTTCAAAATTCAAAATATAATTTTTCAAAATGTTGTTAAAAATTTATTCTTTTCAAAATATAAAATTTCAAATGTTTTAATTTTCAAAATATCTTTCTCTTCAACATATAATTTTTAGATATTTTCAAAATATTTCTTGACTTAGTAAATTTTTTAGTAATGTTTTTCAAAATATTAATCAAACTTAGTATTATGTTTGAAATTTACTTGTTCTGCCCCTATTTTTGATGTGTGTCAAAGGGGAGAGATAGTGAATTTAGGGGGAGTTATTCAACTCAGGGGGAGAAAAATTGCTTGTTTATTTACTTATTGCATATTTTAACTTAACTTTGAACCTTGGTTGTCAAACATCAAAAAGGGGGAGATTGTTGGTGCAAGCTGCACCAGAATTAAACCTGAGTTTTGATGTTGTCAAAGGTTCAAGTTAAGTCTTGTTATGATCTAACAAGTTGACTGAGTGTGCAGGATGTTTACTCAACCGGGAAAGTCCTAGCTAGAGGCTAGGCGGAGAAATCTTAGCAGATCGTGGAACCCAGGTGCAAGTCCAAGTGGGTCGAGGGGACCCGAAGCTTGGCAGAGTGATCGAGAGGTCTGGAGGACGAAGATCGAAGGAAAAGTCCTGGGGAGTTGATCAAGGCTGAGTGAAAAGTCCAAACTAGATCTGGAGGATCAAAGTTTGGCAGGTAGGTTGAGGTAAACAAACTGAAGGAGCGACAGTGAGGTCGGGTTCCCGAAGGGAACAACCTTAGGTCGCTGATCCAACTGAAGAAACCGGGAAGGTTTCCAAGTTGAGATCAAGAATAGTTCTACTGTTCTTTTATCTCTCATTATTATACTATTGTGCTAATATCTGTGTTGCAGGTTGTTTTGGTCTAACATCTGTGTTGCAGGTTATTTTAGTTTAACACTGTCTTGCAGGTTAAGTTGGATCGGTCGACCGAAACAGAGGATCGGTCGACCGAACCAAGTAAGATCAGCACATAAGTCAGTCCAGATCAGAACTAAGCCAGAATCGGATCAAAGCCTGATCGGTCGACCGAATCGTAAGATCGGTCGACCGAACCATGATGACTCAGCCTAGCCAGTTCATCAGCACCGATCAGCAGCAAAGGAAAGATGGGTTGATCGGTTGACCGAACCCAGGGATCGGTCGGCCGATCCAATCAACATTAAAGCTGCATTAAATCAAGATCATGGCAGATTCTGACGAACAAGGAAAAAGCTTGTCCGGTCGACCGAAAAAGGGGTTCGGTCGACCGAAGCATTAAAGACCAGTAAATGCAAAAGATCGAGCCAGCTTCAAACTTCAGCCAGGAAGGAAGGGAGAGGGTTTGGTCGACCGAACAGTGGGATCGGTCGATCGAACCTCTAGTACATCTATAAAATCAGGCTCGAAGACAAAGGCCAGTGTAACAATTTTCTGATCAAAAATTTCTGTTCTGCAAGCGACTCGTTCTCATCTGTGCAGCAAGCTACACCATCCGGAAGTGCCGACCTAAGCTATTTCTTCATTTTAGTTGTCGGTAAAATTTATTTTAAGCTTGCATTTGTAATTCATTTAAGCAAGATAGCAGGGTGTTACTATCTTACTCCATTGTACGATCTACTTCTTTTCGAAGAATTTCATAAAGAAGAGTTATAGTGGTTTGCTCACCGGTGCGGTCAAGGACCGCGAGCCTTCGAGTAGGAGTCGATCTAGGCTCCGAACGAAGTAAACAAACTGTCTCTATTTACTTTCCACTGTGCATGACTTTGATTTGAAAGAAAAGAATAGTTTTAAAAAGCGCGATATTCACCCCCCCTCTGTAACGACCCGACCCTTTGGCCTCTTGGGCGGCCCTTGTGGCGGCCCTTATGTCGTCGGCCCATTTGACGACCTCTCAAGTCTTCGACCGACGACTCTTTGGCTGTGCCGTTACTCACTAGGACTTTCCACCCCTGACCAGTGGATTTTTGCCTCCCTCAGGATTCGAATCTAGACCTCCAGGCTTAAGTACTAGAGTTTATGAATCCTGGTAGCCAAGTGAGTGACTCAGCTGCAGATTCATAAACTTAAGCACGGAGGTCTAGAGTTCGATCTTGGGAGGCAAAACCATACTAGTGGAAAGTCTAGTGAGCAACGACCATGGGTCGTCGATCGACGACATAAGGGGCCGCCAGTGGGCCGCCGCAAGGGCCTCCCAAGAGGCCAAAGGGTCGGGTCGTTACAATAAAAAGGCGCCTTTTATTGTAACGGCCCGACCCTTTGGCCTCTTGGGCGACCCTTGTGGCGGCCCTTATGTCGTCGGCCCATTTGGCGACCTCTAATGTCGTCGACCGACGACTCTTTAGCCGTGTCGTTACTCACTAGGACTTTCCACCCCCTGATAGTGGATTTTTACCTTCCCTAGGATTCGAACTCTAGACCTCCAAACTTAAGTATTAGAGTTTATGAATCCTGGCAGCCAAGTTAGCTACTAGCTGATTACCTAGAGGCTTAAAAATCAAGCACGTAGGTTCGCGACCACATGTCTAACCAGTTAGCTACTAGCTGATTACCTAGAGGGTAATATCTTTCACTTGGTTAGTCAAGTTAAGTCAATAGATCCAGTTAGATTTGACTAATACTGGAAGACTTGACTTGATTACTATTAACTAGGTGTTTAACGGCCAGACTCATATAGATGCACAGATATAAGAATTCTTGAGTCCAGGTTATACCCTATGCATCTCACGCCGTTCTATGTTTTTCAAACACAAGCAAGGTAATCCTAGGTGTTTGTGAGATGCTCTGGCTGAATTCTAGGGGATCATGATTTCTAGGGTAGAGCCTAAGCTAATTCCATATTTTTGAAAATCTAGTAAAATTGGAATTTTTTTAAAAATATTTTCCTAGAATTTTTTAAAACATACGATGATTTTGAAAACTGTACGAAGCTGATTTGAAAATTAACAACTATTCTACCCAACACATTCCTATTTGCCTTCTAAGTGTACTGAACTCAAGTTCAGGTAAGGGTTTAGTGAAAATGTCAGTTAGGTTTGACTTGGACTCAACATAGCTGAGTACAATTTCACCCTTAGCCACATGATCTCTTACAAAATGGTGTTTTACCTCTATATGTTTGGTCCTGGAGTGGTGAATTGAATTTTTGGTTAAGTTAATTGAACTTATATTGTCAATTAAAATTTTTGTATTTTTGTATTTTTGTATTTTAGCTGATAATCTTTTAGTGTATGCATCATCCACAAAAGTTGGGAAGCACATTCTCCTAGTACTATGTATTCAGCTTCAGTATTGGATAGAGCAACACAATGTTGCTTTCTGCTTGACCAACTTACTAGGCACTGACCTAGAATTTGACAGCTTTCACTTGTGCTTTTTCTATCTAACTTGCATCCGGCATAGTCTGAATCAGAGTAGCCAAAAAGGTCAAGGGTGCAAGTTCTAGGGTACCAAAGTCCTACATTTAGGGTGTCCTTAATGTACCTAAGTATCCTTTTAACATATGTTAGGTGTGACTCTTTTGCACAGGATTGGTATCTTGCACACATACCTACTGCAAATAAAATATCGGGATGACTTGCAGTTAGGTAGAGTAGGCTACCTATTATACTTCTATAGTGCTTTGGGTCTACTGATTTTCCATCTGGATCAGAATCAATGTTGCTGTTTGTTGCCATTGGAGTATTTATAATTTTTGAGTTTTCCATGCCAAATTTTTTAATTAGTTCTTTAGCATATTTGGTTTGGTAAATGTAGATTCCATCTTTGGTTTGTTTAATTTGTAAACCTAAGAAAAAATTGAGTTCCCCCACCAAACTTATCTCAAATTCGTTTTCCATTAAACTAACAAATTCTTTTAAAAGTTTAGTGTTGGTTGAGCCAAAAATTATGTCGTCAACATAGGTTTGGGCAACAAAAATGTCTTTTTCTATGGTTTTGACAAATAGAGTCTGGTCTATTTGACCTTGATTAAAGCCTTTGGATATTAGGTAATTAGATAACCGTTTATACCATGCCCTAGGTGCTTGTTTTAGTCCATATAAGGTCTTTTTTAGTCTAAATACATGGTTTGGATGATCTAAATCCTCAAAACCTGGAAGTTGACCTACATATACCTCCTCTTTAATAAATCCATTCAAAAAGGCTGACTTGCATCCATTTGGTATAATCTAAATCCTTTATGTGCTGTATAAGCCAGTAGCATTCTAATGGATTCGAGTCTAGCTACTGGTGCATAGGTTTCGTCATAATCTAAACCTTCAACCTGATTGAAACCTTTGGCTACTAGTCTGGCCTTGTTTCTTACTATTTCACCCTGATCATCCAATTTGTTCCTAAATACCCATTTGGTGTCAATTATGGACTTATCTATGGGTTTAGGTACAAGTTCCCAGACTTGGTTTCTTTCGAATTGTGCTAGCTCTTCTTGCATAGCAATGATCTAGTCTGGGTCGGGTAGGGCTTCTTCTATAGTCTTAGGCTCAATCTTTGAAATAAGGGCAATCTGACTCAGGTTTCTATACGAGGATCTAGTTCTAACTCCTAAGTTTGGGTCACCCAAAATTTGTTCAGGTGGGTGAGAAGTACCTATTCTTGTTGGTCTTATATTTGTGTTAGGAGTTAGTTCCTCTGGTTTACTAGTGTTAAGTTGAATTTCATCGTCTTCTATAATTCTTGGGTTAATGTCAATACTTTGATCTATATTTAGTAGATTATTTTCTTCATCAAATATTACATTAGTTGTTTCTTAAACTTTTAGGGTATTTTGATTATACACTCTATAGGCCCTACTGGTTGTAGAGTACCCTAAAAAGATTCCTTGGTTTGATTTGGGTGTAAATTTTCCTAAGTAGTCTTTAGTGTTTAAAATATGAACTTTACATCCAAATACTTTTAAGTAGTTTAAGTTGGGAATTTTATTATAATAAATTTCATAAGGGGTTTTATTATAAAGTTTGCTAATTAGAATTCGATTTTGAATATAGTTTGCCGTATTTATTGCTTCAGCCCAAAATTGATGATTTAGATTATATTCGTTTAGCATGGTTCTAGCGGCTTCTTGTAAGGTTCTATTTTTCCGTTCTACTAGCCCGTTCTATTGGGGGGTTCTAGGGCATGAAAGTTCGTGTTTATATCCGTTGATTTTACAAAATTGGATAAATCTATGATTTTAAAATTCCCCCCACCCCATGATCACTTCTAATCTTTTTAATTTTAGTATCTTTTTCATTTTCTATTAATTTACAAAAATTACTAAAGACTTCAAAAGTTTCATCTTTTGTTTTTAAAAATTTTACCCAGGTGGACCTGGAGTAGTCATCAATTATAACTAAGCAATACTGGTTCTTGCTTAGTAACTTGGCTCCATGTGAATCAAATAGATCTAGGTGAAGGAGCTCAAGTAAAGAGTTAGTTCTTTCTAGATTGGTTGACTTGTGGGTTGACTTGGTTTGTTTTCCTTGTTGACAGGGATGGCAAATTGTATTTTCTAGATTTCTTAACTTGGGCAATCCTCTGACTAAGCCGTTTTGACTCATTTTCGAAATGAGTCTAATATGAGTGTGACCCAGTCTTTTGTGCCACAAGTTGGTTTCCTCTTGTTGTGTCAAGAGACACTTTATTGAGGGTAGGTCAATTGTATAGATGTTATTTTTCCTAAGTCTTTTAAGTCTGATTTTAGGGTTGTCAACGTTTTCAATTAAGCATCCAGAATTATCAAAGGTAACTAAGTTTCCACTATCACATAACTGGCTAATACTCAATAGATTGAAATTAAAATTTTCAACTAATAAAACTTTTTGAATGACAAAATTGGAGTTAAGTTCGATATTACCTCTTCCGATTACCTTAAGTTTACTGTCGTTGCTGAACGCAACTGACCCTAGGTTCTTCAGTTTGAACTTAGTGAACTTCAACCTATCTCCAGTCATATGTCTGGAGCATCCATTGATCCAATTCCTACACATAAAGTAGTTGATTTGGATTTAATGGATTAAAAGATAGTTTGATTGAAATAAGCTCTCTATTTTTTCATTTCACTCGTATTAGGTTTTTAATAGTTATTAGGTTAGTTAATTTGAAAAATATTTTAAGTTGATACAAATTTATTATTATTATCAAGTTGATAGGTTAATTAACAAACAAGTTAATTAAGTAATGAAACATATTTTACGTTAATAAGTTTTTGAAAAATTAATTTTTGAGAAATAATTTAAGTTAATTGATTTTTGAAAAATAATTTAAGTTAATTAAATTTTTTGAAAAATAATTTAAGTTAATTAATCTTGAAAAATAATTTTAAGTTAATTAATTTTAAAAATAATTTAAGTTAATTTTTGAAAAATAATTTAAGTTAATTTTTGAAAAATAATTTAAGTTAATTAATTTTGAAAATAATTTTAGTTAATTAATTTTAAAAAATAATTTAAGTTAATTAATTTTGAAAAATAATTTAAGTTAATTAATTTTGAAAAATAATTTTAAGTTAATTAATTTTGAAAAATAATTTAAGTTAATTAATTTTGAAAAATAATTTTAAGCTAATTAATTTTTAAAAATAATTTAAGTTAATTTTTGAAAAATAATTTAAGTTAATTAATTTTAAAAATAATTTAAGTTAATTAATTTTAAAAATAATTTTAGTTAATTAATTTTTAAAAATAATTTAAGTTAATTAATTTGAAAAATAATTTAAGTTAATTAGTTTTAAAAAATAATTTTAGTTAATTAATTTTTAAAAATAATTTAAGTTAACTAATTTGAAAAATAATTTAAGTTAATTAATTTTAAAAAATAATTTCAGTTAATTAATTTTGAAAAATAATTTTAAGTTAATTAATTTTGGAAAATAATTTTAAGTTAATTAATTTTTGAAAAAAAATTTAAAGTTAATTAATTTTTGAAATAATTTAAAGTTAATTAATTTTGGAAAATAATTTTAAGTTAATTAATTTTGGAAAATAATTTTAAGTTAATTAATTTTTGAAAAATAATTTAAAGTTAATTAATTTTGGAAAATAATTTTAAGTTAATTAATTTTTTGAATAAAAAATAATTTTAAGTTAATTAATTTTAAAAATAATTTAAGTTAATTAATTTTAAAAATAATTTAAGTTAATTAATTTTAAAAAATAATTTAAGTTAATTAAATTTTAAGTTAATTTTTGAAAAATAATTTAAGTTAATTAATTTTGAAAAATAATTTTAATAAATTATGAATTTTAAAATCAAATTTCAAATTTTAATTCTGATTTTGAATTTGAGTTTAAATTAATTTTCATTACAAATTTAATTTTTAATTAATTTTAATTATGAATTTAATTTTGAATTAATTTTAATTATGAATTTAATTTTGAATTAATTTTAATTACGTATTTAATTTTGAATTAATTTTAATTATGAATTTAATTTTGATTTAATTTTAATTACTAATTTGAATTTGAAATTTGATTAAATTTTCATCTCACCCGATCTAAATTTTCAATCAAGTAATGAATTAAGTTCAATTTTAGGATTTGGTTTGACTTTGTGTTAGATTTTGGTTTAGCTTTAGGTTCAACAAGTAGGCGTTCTTTGGATAAACTTATAGACTATGGTCAGTCACAAGGACATCATTAAAGTAACCATATCTTTGAGGTTTTCCAAATAGTCCTACCCATTGAACTTAATACAAAACCTTGGTCTAACTGGTTATGATCCATAAAGGGTAGCTTCGGTCAGTTCCACTTAGCCAAATGCACCAGGTCGAAGCCATATCTTCCTAGACATGCGATGACTAAGTTTCCCCAACGTACTATCATCCAATACTTCACCAGTACCGTGGGTCAAGTTAAACCTAGCCCATTTTAATCTAACCTTAATTACCCAGCCGGGTAGTCTACTCTTATTTACCCTTATCGGGTGGATTAATTTCGGAGGTGCCAGCTATTCTGGAGCCTTACCTTTGGATTTTTATTTAGTTTGTATTTAATTTGATTTTATTTGAATTTAAATTTAATTTAATTTAATTTGAATTTAATTTAAATTTAATTTAATTTGAATTTATTTTTATTGTTTTTCTTCTAGTTCCCCCCTGGATCATAGCCTCGATATGGTTTATCGAGGTAATGTATTTGATCCTTAGGGACCCAATATTGTCAAAGTCCAACTTGATTGATCAGGTTGGACTTGGGACCTATGCTTGGACCATTTTTCTATTTGTTCTTTGTATAAGTGATAAATATGATTTATATTTCTTTTTCGATTTGAATCCTAGTCCAGTTCTATTGTAGATTGCCCTTTGTGTTCCAAGAATTAGGTCAAGGTTCTTAGAACCCAAAGAGAATCGTTCTAATGTTTTCTCTAGATCCTTGACCTGAGTTTTCAGGCTGAAATTCTCTTCCTCAAGTTTTTGGACTTGAATCGAGTTTCCAGTCTGAACTGGTTCAGTCAAAGATTCAGAGTTAGTCACTTCTTTAAGGACAACTACTTCCTTTAGAAGTGACTTAATTCTAAGATTAGACTTAGCTAATTTTCGTAACAAGTAATTAACTAGATTGTTTAGTCGAGGGATACTTACAGAGGGATCGGGCCCTTCGGAAATGGATACAAATCCGTGGCTTCTTTTTGATTCTGCTTCCGACTCGCTCTCGCTCTCGGACACATCGATCTGGTCTCGGGCCATCAGGGCAAGAAGGCTCGTCTATTCGAGCTCGTCGTTGGTATCCTCTTCTGAAGATTCTTTAAAGGTTGCTTTTAGTACCTTCTTCTTTCTTTACTTCTTTGCATCCTTCTGATTGGGGCAGTTAGCCTTGATATGCCCCTTCTGGTTGCACCCATAACAGATTACCTCAAACTTGACCTTTGAGCTGGGTTGAACTTCCTTTGATTGTACGACTTTCTTTAGGTCTTTCTTGTTGAACCCCTTCTTCTTCTTGTAGAGCTTCTTCACAAGATTCATGTAACGACCCAATTTTCCTTATTTCAAGTTCTAAAAGTCCATAAAAATATTTGGAAATACTTTTAAAATATTCTAGAGATTTTTAGGAATTTTTAGAGTATTTTTACGTAATTTTTGGAGGTCGTTTAGTAGGGTTACAAAAAGAAAGAAGTTTTAAAAAAAAAAACGTTGAAGGTGAGATTCGAACCCACGACCTCGGGTCGGACTGACCCAAGCAAAACCGACCTAACCAGCTGGGATACACGATTTTGTTAACCTTATATGGTGAGAATTAAATTTATAGCATAGTTAATGATTAGGGAATAAATGGGGAAAAAGTGCGCGGCTGAGGGATCGAAGCTGCGATCTGTGGCTTCGGTTAAAAGCCGGCTGACCAACTGGGCTACGCAGGTTTTATTAATCAAATATGGAGAGAAATAGATTTAAGCTATAGCTGGAACGTTTAAAATAAATTGGAATAAAAGTGCACGGCAGAGGAATCGAAGCCCAAACCTTTGATTTGGTTAAAATCTAGCCAACCAACTGGGCTGCGCGTGTTTTATTAACTAAGTATGTAGCGAGATGTATTTAAGTTATTGTAAAGGGCAAAAATAAAATCTAGGTTATAAAGGGTTAAGTGTTTTCCCGTGACCTAATCCCATCTCTTCTCCCGTGCGTGCGCCGATTCTGCCGAGCGGAGGAAAAACGAAGCCAACTTCGTCTCCGACGGCCGGCCGAAGGGAATTTCCACGAGCTCTTGCGGAACCGAGCTCTCCTCGTCAAGGGGAACACGCGGAAAGGAAGGAATCACCGAGATCTTCATCTTCACCCGAAACCTAGAAGCTTTAGAGTTCTCTTCTTCGGTTGTAAGTCCAAGAATCGTCGGTGAGTTGCTACTCACCTGCAGTAGGATAGCTCCGAGATTTGTTTCCCTTGTTTCGGTTTTTTTTGCTATGCCACGGTTCCGAGAGGAATCTGCTTATGTTGGTTTCGAATTTTGGTTGATGTTAGGGACCGTAGAACATATTCATAACGTTACTTGTTTTGTGTCAATCTGATGAAGCATGATTAGAGATTTCGGGTTGTATGGTGTTAGTTGCTGCCATGACTATTAATTCTGAATATTCTAGGGTGAATATGAAATCACCTCATTGTTGAGTAAGCTGGGTTTGTAATCTTGCTGTGCCAACCAGTTAGGTGTTAGGAAAGATGGGCATAAACAATTCCTTAAGCTTGTCATTCGGATTTGGGTTCGTGCCATGCAATGGGTGCAGAATTAGATGTGTCTTTTACCTTAGCAAATACAGATTTTTATGAGAACAACAAACAGTTCCTTGGGAGCTTAGAACAATGCATTCCTTTTAAGTGCAGTTTTAGTTGTTCCATTGAATGCAGAATTCTACATTATAGCTTAGTTTTTCCCTTGCTTTGAGATGCACATGAATAGTTTAGAATCCGTATACTGCTCAAGTTTGAGTATACTATACTGCTCGTGCAATCTTAATATCAACTATTCACTTATAAGTATACTGCTCGTGTATCTTCCCTTGCTATCAACTGTTCACTTATACAGATTTTGATAAGTATATGCACGAGCAGATTTCATAAATTGAGCAGTATTTTATTTCTTTAGAATTTGTTTCATGTCAAGTTTAGTTTTAGTTTAACATGAACAGCCTTGTTTTTATGATTTGGAGTTAGTTGTTGTGCTATTTTTCTAGCATTCTAGTATTTGGTTGCTTGGCATTTCAGTTGCTTAGTTCCTTAGCATTTCAATCTGAAATTTCAGAATTTCACGGCTTTCTTTTTAAGCATGAAAGTTTCATAAGTAAGCTTGAGTAACTTCTTATCCAAGAACAGCCTTATAGTTAGTGTTTCGGATATGGTTTCTTTGGTTTCCGGATTTTAGTTGTAGATTTGATAAGTGCATAGTTTTAGTTCATTAAGTATTAATTGCATCCTTTTCTTGTGTCCCACTTTGTTAGAATTAATCAGAATGTGCAGTTTTTAATTGCTATGGGTTGAGCATGATCAGTTTTCTTTATTACTAGATACACATGAGCAGTTTCTTTAGTTTTTATTTGCTATTTTAATAAGCATGAACAGCCATGTATTCTAGTGGGAAAATAAGAGTTCTATCAAATTCTTTTAGAAGCATTAACAAGTAAAAAGAAAGGAAAAGAAAAGAAAGAAAAGGCCAAGGCCTTAGGTAAATCCCAAAGTCAAGACTCTAGGGATTTTGGCACACAAGATGCTATTAAAATGCCAAGGCATTTAAAGAAGAAGTAATTAAGATAATAAGTATTTTACTTTTAAGAAGAGGCTAGTACCCGACTTCCAAGGTTGTCGTTAAACAAATCCAGGTGTCCAATTCCAAGGTCTTGGCCCTGGTAGACCAAGGTCTGCTCTTTTAGGATTGGCGGCTCGCTACCCCAACCTATTAGGGAACGCGCATAATTGGTACTAAGCCTGGGCCCAAGAGAAGTTGATTATTATTTTCAAGTATTAAAGTATAAATTTTAAACAAGTGAAATAAAAGAATAAGATTAGAGTAAAAGAAGTAAGTTTCACTTTGTTTTAAAGATCAGCAAGTTTAGCTTTCTTTTATGCTAGCAGCTTTTACATGTTTAGTTTCTTACATGTTATTTATTTGCTAGTTGATGAGCATGTTTTGCTTTATATTTTAGCATTCCAGTTAGTTTGCTTTCTTTATTAGTTTATGAGCATGAGTAGTTATACATGTTATCTTTTCTGTTAGTTGATTTCTTTGCTATTTATGAGCATGAGTAGCTTTACATATTAGCATTCAGTTTTAGCATGTTTTTATTTGTATACATGCATATTCGAGTTTTGTGAGTTAGATAGCGCTCACTAAGCTTTATGCTTATAGACTGCACTTTCTCCTACTGCAGATAAAGAAAAAGGAAAGCTAATATGAAGGAAGGCGACAAGGAGATGCAAGAGGGGTGTGTGATGTCTGCACTATGGAAGTTCTAGGGATCCTTGCAAATAAGATGAATTATGATTTGTTCTTTGAGTTAATTAAGTTTTTATGTGTTAAGGAAATTTGATAACTGTTTATAAGGACACTTGATACTGTGTTTGCTATTCAGTTGTGGTTGTGGATTAGTTTTCCTTTAATGTTGCTGAGTTAGATTTATTATACTGCGTGGTTGTTAGTTATGTGTTCCAGCCGCTTGTGGCTGAGTATATATACTGCATGTATTGTTGAATATGGTCACCGGTACAGGGGAGACTCTGTCGAAATTTTTCGGTAGAGTTTCCATGTGGTTTTTAATCACACCGGTTAAGTAGAGTTAGTAGATAAGTAACGGTCATCTTTAGAGAATAGTAGTAGTAAGAAGGGTGGTCTTTACAATTCACGAGTTCGGAGGTCAATTCATCATCTTCATCGTCTGAGTCTGGTTCTGGTTCCGACTCTGGCTCAGTTCTTCGTCGTGATCTTGGTTCGCGTGTTCTACTAGTACCTGCAAGCAAAGCTACACCTTTCTCGGGTGGCTGTGTATTAGTCTGCTCATGAAGTTCAAATTCAGAAAATAATTCATCTAATCTAATGGAAGATAAATCCTTGGAGACTTTGTAGGCATCTACCATTGATGCCCACAATGTGCTCCTCGGAAAAGCATTAAGTGCGTACCTTATGATGTCCCTGTTCTCGACCTTTTGCCCGATCGCGTGGAGGGAGTTGTAACGACCCAATTTTTCCTATTTCGAGTTCTGAATGTTTTTAAAAAAATTTTGGAAATGCTTTTAAAATATTCTATAGATTTTTAAGAATTTTTAGAGTATTTTTATGCAATTTTTGGAGGTCGTTTGATATTTTTACTAAACGAAGGAAGTTTCGACAAAAAAATGTTTAAGTCGAGATTCGAACTGTGGACCTCGGACCTGAACCGAGCCTTAACTGAATCCAGCCAGCCAACTATTTTGCAAATGTTTTGTGAATGAATATGGAACAAAATACATTTAAGTAGTAGTTAAGGAATAGGAAATAAATTGAAATAAAAAGGGGCGGATGAGGGAATCGAACCTGCTATATGTGGCTTCGGTCAAAATCTGGCTGACCAGGTGTGCCAGCGGGCTATGCTAATCTAAGAAGGAGAGAAATATATTTAAGGTATAGTTAATAATAAAAACCCTAGTTATAAGAAAAGGTTTAGGTTTTCTTTTTCCCGAACCCTAATCCTGTTTCTCCTCTCCTTCGCGTGCGACGGCTGTGCGGGCGGAAAACACAGCACGAGGCGACGACGCTAGGTTCCTCTCCGGCGCCGGCGAAAGGATTTTTTCGGCTGGTCTTCACCCGTGCGTGACCACCTCGACGAGGGGAGCTCGGAAACACAAAGAAGCCGCCGAGATTTAAAGCTTCACCCGAACCCTAGATCTCTCCCTCTTCGGCTGTAAGTCCAAGGAACCGATGTAAGTAGCTACTCACCTGCGGTAAGAGTAGTTTCGAGATTTTCTGTCCTTGTTGTCGTGAATTGAGGATTTGGAACTAGTTGATTTTGAAGCTTGCTGCGGTGAATTGAGGTTTCGGATTCTTGAGTCTTTCTTTGGTTTTTGAAGCATTCTGTAAAGAAGGTTTTCTCTTGAAGCATGCTGTCATTTTTGTAGAGCAAGCATGTTTGTAGATCAAGTATGTTATGTAGATTCTATAGCCCCTTGTCGTTAACATTTCATTCCACAGCTCTTATGATTAGTATTTCATTTTACAGCCCTATGATCATCATCTCAAATTTAGGTTTTCTTTGCTACCCTAATGGGCATGATCGGATTATATGTAACCCTACAGATTTGGGTTTTTGTTGCTAGACAATGGGCAGGAAATGGTTCAGATTTTATATTTCTCTGGCATAGTGGTTATAGATCTTTTGTTGGGTTATTTTATGAGCATGTACAACTTTTATTTGTTATTAGTTGAGCATGACTAGTCCTCTTTACCATTAGAATGACATGAACAACATGTGTTTAAGTGGTTCATTATATGTTAGCTTTGCAGATTTTAGTTCGTATGCAGTTAATTGGACATGTACAGCTCTCATTGCTATTAGTTGAGCACCAGTAGCTTTCATTGTTATGAATATGAGCAGTCTTCCTTGTTTTGCTATTAGACTTTATTCATGCACTGTAGTTGTAGAATTGAATAAGCATTTTATTGAGCTTAAGTGCAGATTTTTATAAGTGTAGTATGCTGATTTTGTTTTCCCTTGCTTTAAGATGTGCATGAACAGATTATAGCATATACATATATATACATAGCATGTAGTTTAGACTTTCCTTGCTATAATGAGTAGTTATAAGTGAGAAAAGACCAAGGTCTTAATAGGATCCATAAATTTAAGAATTGGGATCAGTAGCACATCAAGTGCTCAAAGAAATGCCAAGGCATTTTATTATAAGAACATAAAAAGATGATAAGTATTTTATTTTAAAGAAAGGCTAGTACCCGACTTCCAAGGTTGTCGTTAAACAAATCCAGGTGACCAATTACAAGGTCTTGGCCCTGGTAAGACCAAGGTCTTTACCCTCGTAGGACTTGTGACTAGCTACCATAGTCTCTATTAGGGAGCGCGCTTTGGTACTAAGCCTGGGCCCCAAGAGAAGTTGACTATTATTTTAAAGTAATAAAGTATAAGTTTTGAAACAAATGAAACAAGCTTCATTTATGTTTAGAGTCAGCAAGTTTAGCTTCTTTTAATTTGAAGCAAGCAGTATTAGTTTTATTTGTTTCCTGATTAGTTATTTAGCATGATTAGCTTTATCTTCCAGCATGCAGTTTTACCCTTGTATAGCATGATTAGCTATTAGAATTACATGAGTAGATTTCTTAGTTTTTCTTTGCTATTAGTTTCACATGAGCAGCTATGTTTATGCTTTATTTTCTTTTAGAGCATACAGTTTCTAGTTCTTTATTTATACATGCATATCCGTGTTTTTGTGAGTTAGATAGCGCTTACTAAGCAAATTTTGCTTATAGATTGCATTTCCTCTTACTGCAGATAAAGGAAAGGAAAAGATTTAGCAAGGAAGGTGACAAGGTGGTGCGGATGGTGTGTGATGCCAGGGTTGTGGGAGAGATCTGGGGAATTGAGTTTTACTTTATGCTTTATGTCAATTGAGATTGTTAAAGAGTTGTTTCTTATTTTTCTGATGTTGCTAATTGAGTCTATTCCGCATTGTTAGTTTAGTTGTTTCCACTGTTGGAGCTTTATTCATTTACTATTGCTAGAATAGTTTTTTTAAAGTTGTTGTGTCTTATTACTGCGTGGTTGTGAAGTATATATACCTGTAACGACCCACCTTCTACTACTAGGCTGTAAGGCCGATCGCTACAGTTATGCTGTGCTAAATGACTAATGCGGAAAAACTGGATTGATGAAAATCTTACTAAACTGATTTCTATAAAATCTAAACTTAACATTCTAGGTGTACCTAAGGGTTGTACACCTGTTAGGGAAGACAATCTATGCCTCTCAGATGACCCGCTAGCTGTAATCAGGCATTTCAATCGATCCCTAGATCGATTGGGCTGTCGGATCGATCCCGTGATCGACCCAGCTGATACTGGCACGGAAGAAAACTCTCTGGATCGGTCGGCTGACCGATCCATAGGTATCGCTTACATGGTCGGATCGGTCCACCGACCGATCCGGTGCACCGATCGGTCGGCTAACGATCGATGGCTCAGCGACGGTCGGCGAACCGATCGCAAGCTTTGTAACCTCTCGCGAAGGCCAACTTTACATTCGATCGGTCGGTGACCGATCCAAATGGCGATACCAACCTTCATTTGCATATCCGGATCGGTCACCGACCGATCCGGCATGAAGAACTACGATCGATGTGCAGACCGATCGAGTTCGATTCGCTCGAACTCGATTTCAGCACTTGTTCGTGCTAAAACATCACACAACAGTTATAGAATGCATGTAAAACGTTCTAATATCTATTAACTAGCATTCTAACATGATCTAGTGCAAAGCTTATTAATTCATAGCATTTAAAACCACTAGAACTGCATAAAAGTATCTTAAAACAAAAACTAAGTTCTTAATCTGCTAACTCCCTAATGATCTTTTATTCCAGTTCCTGCCACACACATCTTGATCTGCATTGACCTCCAACCTCCACTGCTAGTCCATCTTTCCTTTACCTTTATCTGCAGTATAAGGAAAAATAGTATCTGTAAGCTTAAAGCTTAGTAAGAAACCATCTACCTCATAAAAACATGCAACGATGCAAATATGATTTTAAATCATGCTGTTTAAAACATATGCTGGATATACTGAATAAACTAGCATGACATGACATATAAGCATACAATGTAACAACCACCCTTCTTACTACTACTACTCTCTAAGGATAACTGTTACTTAACTACTAACTCTACTTAACCGGTGTGATTAAAAACCACATGGAAACCCTACTGAAAAATTTCGGCAGAGTCTCCCTTGTACCGGTGACCATATTCAACAATACATGCAGTATATATACTCAGCCACAAGCGGCTGGAACACATAACAAACAACCACGCAGTATAAAAATTCTAACTCAGCAACAATAAAGGAAAACTAATCCATACTCACAACTGAATAGCAAACACAGTATCAAGTGTCCTTATAAACAGTTATCAAATTTCCTTAACACATAAAGACTTAATTAACTCAAAGAACAAATCATAATTCATTTTATTCGCAAGGATCCCTAGAACTTCCATAGTGCAAACATCACACACCCCTCTTGCATCTCCTTGTCGCCTTCCTTCATATTAGCTTTCCTTTTTCTTTATCTGCAGTAGGAGGAAAAAAAAACAAAAGATCTATAAGCGAAAAAGCTTAGTAAGTACTAATCTATCTCACAAAAACTCGAAGTGCATAGAAATAATGCAACAATACGAAAACTGAAATGCTAAAGGAAAAGCTGCATGTACTCATCTAATAGCAAAGTACTCATGGTGTACAGAAATAAAACTGAACACTGGAAATAATACTAAAGGAACCTGCTCATGTAAAACTGATAGCAAGAAAAATTAAAGAATCTACTCATGTAATTCTAATAGCTAATCATGCTGCTCATCTAATAGGTAAACATGAAAAACTACTCATCTACTAGATAAACATGGTAGAATAAAGAACTAAACTTACTGATTTTTAGAACTATATGAAACTTATTTCATTTGTTCTAAACTTAATCTTTAATATTTTAGGTTTATGTAAAACTCGTTTTACTTGTTCAAAAACTTATACTTATAATACTTCAAAATAATAATCAACCTCTTCTTGGGCCCAGGCATAGTACCATCTTATGCGCGTTCCCTAATAGGTTGGGGTAGCGAGCCACCAATCCTAAAAGAGCAGACCTTGGTCTACCAGGGCCAAGACCTTGGAATTGGACACCTGGATTTGTTTAACGACAACCTTGTGAAGTCGGGTACTAGCCTCTTTTTAAAAGTAAAATACTTATAATCTTAATTACTTCTTCTTTAAATGCCTTGGCATTTTAATAAGCACCTTGTGTGCCATGAATCCCTAAAGTCTTGACTTTGGGATCTACTTAAGGTCTTGGCCTTTCTCTTTCTTTTCTTTTTCTTTCTTTTACTTGTTAATACTTCTAAAAGTATTTAATAAGATTCTTATTTTTCCACTAGAATACATGGCAGTTCATGCTTGTTAAAATAGCAAATGAACACTAGAAAATTTGCATACATGACTAATAAAAATCTGCACATATGACTAATAAAAAAAATCTGCACTTAAGCTCAATAAAATGCTTAAACCATTTTAACTAAATGCAGGGCTGTTCTTGCCCTTTGAGTAGGAAGGAAAATGCTAACCCATTAACTAGGTAAGGGTTGTTCTTGCTATTCAAATGCTGATCATACTTGTATTAATGCTAGAAAATTCAGAATTTCCTTTCCAAAAGCATTCTAACCCATAGTTAGAAATTAAAAGCAATACTCAACAACCTTTTTTCATATGGGTGAACTAAGCTACAATGCAAAATTCTGCATACAAAGAGATCTAACTATACTAAAATTCTGCGCTAAAATTCTGCTCATGATATTCTAATAGTAAGAAAAACTAAATTCTCAGTGCTACTAAACAGAACTGATCATGTTTATTAAATAGCAAGAAAGTTAACACTATGTTCCTGGGTCTAGGGCTGTTCGTGCCCACTACCTAGCACAAAAGAAGGGTCTAACAGGAATGCTGATTATAGGGCTGTTCTTGCCCAATGCAAAGCACAAAAAGACCTATACAAACTTATTCACAGCTTAAGTTGTTATAGAGTAAGGGAAACCTTTAAGCATGCTTCAAACCAAACTGAAACCAAGCAATTATACTTATCCAACAAGCATCCCTAGCTGTTCATTGCTATTTACTCGGCCACAAGGATTTAAAACCGCTTATCTAAAGGAACGAACAGCACTATACCGATTCTATTACATAGCAAACCTCAAGGCTGTCCTTAAATGTTTCATCAATGGAGAATCTAATTAAATAGCACTACATGGTAAGATAACTAAGCAGCAATTGAAGGACAGAATAAAGCCAAACCCTAGCATCAAAGTAGCACTACATGGCTAAATCCGAAACAGAACAAGAAGGCTGAATCCCTATTCTGTAAAGCATGATCCGGAAACCATAGGAAGAAATCCGAACAGAAAAAAAAACAACCTACAGCATATACCGAAATCAACAGGTCCTAGCAAGCACCCTGTACAACTCAAACCAACCTTAGCAATTAGGCTAGATAATCGGAGCATAGGAGTATAAGCCCTAGCATATAAATCCACTCGGCACAGTAAAATCCGGAAGCAAGGAAATCAAATTGAAGCTCGGAGCAACTCCTACCGCAGGTGAGTAGTACTTACCTAGGGTTCTTGGACTTACAACCGAAGAAGATGGCTGCTAGGGTTCGGAGAACTCAAGCTTTTCGGCCTCTGCTTCGTGCTTATGGCTTCTCCTCAACGAGAGGATCTCGACGGTGTGAAAATCACGTGGAAACACCCCTTGGCCGGCGCCGGAGACGATGCCCTAGCCTCGTCTCTGGTTTCGCTCGGGAAAAGCCGCCGTCGCGAGAGAGGAGAAGGGGAGAAAATGTTTAGTTTTGGAAAAATCAAAACCTAATTCCCTTTAATATATTAGGGTTAAATCCAAAACTATGCTATAACTCTATTCTTCCCTTATATAGTTATTAAGAATCTTGTAGCTCAGCTGGTTTGGGCTGGTTTTGCTTAAAGCCCAGCTCATGGGTTCGAATCCCAGCCGCGCACTTTTATTCCCCTTTTATTCAAAACGCTCTAACTATAGCTTAAATATATTCCACCTCCTATGTAATTAACAAAGCTTTCGTAGACCGGTTGGTTGGCTGTGCTTTGACTAAGTCAGGGCTCGCGGATTCGAGTCTCGGCTGCCACTATTTTCCTTCCTATTTATTCTCAAACGTTCCAGCTACTGCATATATATATTTTGCTCCATATAAGGTTAACAAAAATCGTGTAGCTCAGCTGGTTAGGTCGGTTTTGCTTGGGTCAGTCCGACCCGAGGTCGTGGGTTCGAATCTCACCTTCAACGTTTTTTTTTAAACTTCTTTCTTTTTGTAACCCTACTAAACGACCTCCAAAAATTACGTAAAAATACTCTAAAAATTCCTAAAAATCTCTAGAATATTTTAAAACTATTTCCAAATATTTTTATGGACTTTTAGAACTTGAAATAAGGAAAATTGGGTCGTTACATACAATCATGGCATACCTAAACCTGAACATAAAAGCATGTATAACAACTGCACATAAAGTTATCATGCATATTCACAGGGAAAAACTAAACTGGAGCATGATACTGAACTGAAACTGAACTGCGCTAAAACTGATCTTAAACTATAATCACTGGATTAGATTAAAAGTTTGAAAGCTAATATCATAATAAGTGAAAATAGTAATCGTGCTGTTTGGGCCCGGCAACTGTACTTGCTGTGCGCGCATCCCTAACTAGACCCGGGTTTGCAAGTCCCAAATTTAGTAGGGTTAACTAGGTTATCTAAACCTAGGGATGACTGTGGGAGTCCAACTCAATGGATATCTGATCCAGTACAGTGCCACTGAAAATAAAATACTGAAATAGCTAATACTTGCTTATTCTATTGTTTCTAGGTTATCTGAACCTAGAGCTAGGTTATCTAAACCTAGAGGCGACTGTGGGAGCCCACCCATTGGATATCTGATCCATATAAGCTGTAATAAACTGAGAATACTGAATAGATACTTCTAATGTATCTAACTAAGCTGTTGAAGATGCATATGGTGCATTTTTACTAAACTAGCTATTTTATCAAACACTTAGTGTGCCCTAACTCTCCTCTCTATTAGGGAGACCACCTCTAGGCACCCGACAACGTCTAACCTCCTATCTGAAGAGAGAAAACGTGTCCGGCCCATCTAGAGGTGTTCAACTAAATCCCTAATCTGCGAAGAGAATTAAATACACCCTAGATATCGATAAAAATCTGCATACATCCTAACTAAAGCATAAAAACTCAATCGGAAGCTATTATACTGCAGGTGAGGGTTTCTTACCTCCTATTCATAATTTCTTACGATTCTATTCGCTAGAATTCCGATGGAGATGAACTTCTCGACGATCCGATCAAGTCTTCGCGTTCCTCTCGCGGAGAAGAACCTCTTTCGTGTTGGAGTCGTCGCCGGAAGATGAACCTATTGACCTTGGGCTAGGGCGCCGAGAGAAGGAGAGGGAGAGGTGCGGGCGGCGGTGAGTTTTTGGAGAGAAGAAAAGTGGCGTGAGGTGAGGAGGTGCCGAGCCAAACTTCTAAAATAAACCAAACCCTCTTTAAGTTTTTAATTTATATTAAGTGGTTTAATGAACCCAACTCTAATATAAATATATTTGGTTCTCCTTTCTTTCAGCACGGCCCTGCTGGGTTCAACCGGTTACTAACATTATCCCTAAACCATAGATCTCGGGTTCGATTCCCGCCTAAGCTATTTTGCGGTTCTATTTATTTTTGCTGCTTCCGCTACTCGGAAAATTCCGGAAAAATATCTAAAAATTCCAGAAAAATCATAGAATAATTCTAAAATAGTTTTGAGAATTTTCGGGCATTACAATACCAGCCGCATGTGGTTGATGGTTTATTATTTGCATGTATTGATGAATTTGGTCACCGGTACAGAGGAGACTCTGTCGAAATTTTTCGGTAAGGACTCCTCGTGTAAAATACCGGAAAAATAGGGAATATTAATAAGGGATTTTTTTCGGAATTTCTAGAAATTTTTCGGGTATTTTTCGGAGCTCGTACGGACGAGTTAACGGGGACAAAAACGGGGCCCGGAAAAGCCTGTTTAGGTTACCCCATTTAAACGAGGAAATGTTTATATTTACATTTCCTTTTCTTTATTTTCTTTTATTTTCTTTTTCTTCCCTCAACGCCGAACTCGTGCCATTTCCCTTTCCTCTTCCGCGCGTGCCGAAGCCCGACGCCGAGCCCTAACCGCCGGCCCGGCGGTTTCTTCCTCGCCGAAGCTTTAAACCCGTCGGCCATCTCCTTTTCTTCTTTCTCCAGAGCCGAACTCCTCTTCCCACTGCTGCCAGCGACGGCAAACGCTACTGTACAATGCTGCCAACGCCCTTCTCTCGATCTCTGCCGCCGGCGACGAGAGCCACCGCCGACCCCCTGTCGCCCTAGCTGTGGAGATACTGAGCACTAGCCGATCGCCTCCCTCGTCTGCACTCCCTACTCCCTCTGCCGTCGGCATCCGAGCCCTAGCGCCGATTTTTCTTCTCCTCTTCCGAGTTTAGGCTGCCTCCAAGTTGTGCTGTTCGGGGGATTTAGGAATTAGGGTTTGCTGTTGGTTGTTCTTGGGTTCGGCAGCCATTTTCTAGCGGCTACCTTTCTCTGGTAGCAACATCCCTGCTGTGGGTGAGGTAAGATCAGTGAATTATTTTCTTGAGTTAGGTTGTTGTTGGAATACTATGTTTGAACCCTAAATCTGATCCGTGGTCTCCACTCTTGCCATTACCTTTGATCCGGACAGTGTAGGGGAATCTTGAAGAGAAGTGTTTACTGTAAGTTTTCTTGGATTTGGCAGCTACTTCCATCCAGCAGCAAGGAACCGCTGTGGAGGTTAGGGTGAGGCATAGGAATTTAATATATGCTGTTGATCATGTATGAGTTGATTTAGGTAGGAATTGGTACATATATAATTTCTTATGCATTTGAATTAGGTGATTGATTATGTAGAGGTGTAATCATGTGAAAATGGATTAGGTGTGGAATTGGTCTGATGGTATGATTAGGGTTAAGGTAAATTAACCCTAGTTAATTGTTGGATTTATGTTAGCTTCTCGTGGATTTGATTTAGCTATTTTATCTATATGAAATTAGCTAAACCTGGAAACTATAAATATTATAGGACCTTGACGCGAGACGAGTATCTCGATGTCGGATTTGGACATTCCTATTGGAGGCGGGTACTTTTGACTTTTTGTCTTTGATATGCTTAGTAATGAAATTAACATATTGCATCAATTGTGTTTCTTATTTGTTTCGGTTAATCACTACCCAAATCTTGGTACGTGCTTGATTGATTGATTGATTTACATCTCATGTATATTTTACCTGTTTATACATGCTTATAGGGGGTAGTGATATACCATGCTTCACCATGTTCAGGACCTAGGTTTTATATGGATTAGGTCAGGATGTTTATATGGTTATTGCCATGCATCATTTGCATGATTGCATGCTGTGCGATAGTCCGCTCCATTATTGTTGAGCACATCGCCAGTTACATGGATCTGCACACACCACCACTCATGGGTTAGTGGTCGATTCAGGCAGAGTGTGTTGCAGCAGGGACTCTGTTAGGCACCGTTGGTCCGCTCATGGGTAGTGTGACACAACGTGTTATCCGGCAGGGATTCCTCCCCTTCATCGTGTACCGGGAGTTGAGAGCATTGCGCTCCCCCATCTATGATTTGGGGTAGGAGGATAGGTGTACTCCGACAGCATCCCGTCCACTCGGTCACTCATCAGGAGTAGTGACGACAGAGTGCACGGTTGTCACAGCCCTACCCACTCGGCCTCACTATTGTGTGTGAGATGATCGACTGGCGTCAGGGGTGACCAGGACGCATCATTGGCATCATATGCATGATGCATTTATTGGTTGTGTTTGTGCTTGCTGCATTTATATGCTGCATATTGTTTGGATACCTATGTTTGACATGCATACAGAATTCCTATACCACTCGGACTGTTTGACCTTATACTCAGGACCTGGTTAGTACAGCATTCTCCTGTTTACTTCAGATGCATTTTTATCTTTCTTATCAGGAGACTGTACGCATGATTAGTGCTAGGTGTTGTTTCTTTAATTTGCATATCAATTGTACCTGCTGAGTGTTGGACTCACCCCGCCTCCATTGTTGATATTTTCAGGTTGATGCTGTCAGGAGAGAGTTCCAGTTGCTGGTCCCTGCAGACCTCGAGGATGTGATTGGTTTTTCGTTTGGTTCCCTTTTCTGTTCTAGACTGTTTGAACTTGTTATGTTCTGGATTTATTTACTTATGGACATGGTATAGATTTTATTATATCGATGGATTTGGATTTGGTTTTTTTATTCTACTACATGCCTGCTTGGACGGCATAAGAGGTGAGTTCGTCGGTTTTGAGCTTTACGAGTGTAGTTGAGTAGGGTGGATTTCGAGTCAGAGTACTATTGTTGTTTACTATTATATACTGCGTGGTTGTGACAGCCAGAGGCTGAATATATATATAAACTGCGTGGTGATTGCTTTTATTTTGTTATTCGCCTGTGGCTGAGGTATATGAGATGTAGAAAAGTTTCAGATTGTCCACCGTACAGGGGAGATGCTGCCGAAATTTTCTCGGACAGGGTCTCCTCTGGGGGCGTGACAATTTAGTGGTATCAGAGCACAGTTTTACGATCTTTTGTTTCGTATTTTGGATTTTCGGGATTTATCTGATTCAAATTTATTTGGTATCAGAGCGGGTTATGATACATGCTTTTGGTGTTCTGGAGATTTATCGGATACCTGTTGTTGGTATTCTGGATATTTGGGTTAGCCAGGTTTGCGAGTCAAACTGGGCATTATCGGATTTTCGATATGGTTATGTTTCGGATTTCCGTTTCGGATTTATTTGGATTTCCGGCGATGTGTACGTTCGGAATTTTGAGGTCAAATTGGGGACTGGACAGCGACGGAACATCTCCAGACGGCAAATAGGTATGTTGTTATTTTATGTTGGTTATATTGGTATTAATATCTGTAATTTAATTTAACAGATATGAGACGATCTACTCGTATTGCTGCGAGACGTGGTGTTGGACGACCACGTGCGAGGACCACGGGATCTCTGGATATGCCAGAGATGCCCACTGTTAGTGAGCCTGTCAGTCAGGGGCAGACTCAGGATGCAGCAGGAGCATCGGGCTCTCAAATCCCGATAGCTCCTGTAGAGATACCTACTTTGGCCACACCGACGGTATCCACGCCTACCCTGTTTATAGTACCATCAGGGGTACCATTGGTGTACCCGACATCTGCTCCAGCGCAGCCTACGACGTATTCAGTGCCACCACCACTTGGATCTACAGTGTATCCTATACCAGTGGCACCTGTACCCCCAGTCACTACAGTAGCAGCAGCTGCACCATATCCGGTACCATTACCTACCGTACCTCTAGCTGCCACCACTTTTATTCCCCAGTCAGTACCACCGACGACTTATGCTCCGGTATATCCAGCAGCATCGGGAGTTCCTCCTCCGGTTTATTCCGCGGTACCACCAGTAGTATCAGCTCCAGTGTTTCCGCCAGTTCCTGCAGCTCACCGATATTGTCGCTGCACGAGCTAGGATTCCAGCACTGGCTGAGTCGATGAAGACTCGTTTCACCCTTTTCCGTGGGGATCTCGATCCGAGTATGGCTCTGTCATGGATAGAGACTATGGAGCAGACTTTCTTTTATATGGCTTGCTCCGAGTGGGAGAAAGCAGAGCTGGCTGCTTACCATTTACGGGATGAAGCTAATGCCTGGTGGGTTACTCAGCGTTCTATTATTGGTGAGCGCAACGTCACATGGACCAGGTCAGAGAGGCTTTTGAGAGCCGTTTTTTTCTGCCCTATCGGATGTCTCACGATAGGATTTTATGAGTTCGAGGCGAGAATACTCGCCAAAGGACCGAGTATAATCTTGAATTCCTCGGTTGGCTCGGTTTTGTCGAGTTAGTTGGAGGACGAACTCGCATGATGCGCTTTATCTGAGGATTAGATGGTTATCTGCATGTACGACTTGCGGATTAGGGATTTCATCTTACTCGATGCATTGAATCGAGCTTTGATGATAGAGTTAGCTCGGCAGACAGATATCCGGACGGGAAAAGAAAGCATACTGGGTCGACATCGAGGGTCCAGCGGACAGGGCGATGCCTCGAGTAGTCCACGGTCAGTCGTGGTACTTACGGGGCGTCTCGTAGGCCTCGTAAATCAGGCGGTCTTCTTGACGCGTTCCGGTTTCTCAGAAGCAACCACCTTCGGTGATACTCATTGTTTGAGATGTGGATCCGAGATCACCTCACCCCTTGCTCTCGACGCCGGTTTGCTTTTATTGCAACCGCCGGGCAGAGCCAGATTGTCAGCAAGGCTCAAGACGCTTCCGGAGGGGTCGGACTAGTCGATCGGGGCATATCGAGGAGGCGAAAGCCCAATCTTCACAACACGCGGCGAGCGGCTCCCTCCGCGGCGGACATTTGGCATGCTTGGGCAGAGTACTCGGTGTCAGTAGCACCCGAGTTTTGCTCCAGACCTTATTATCCGACCTCGAGGCAGATCGGACTCGGTCCAGACAAGACGCCACCATCCTCTCGTCTTATCCGCACATAGTCCAACGCCTCGATGGCGAGCTTACCGGCGATGTTACCACCTCCTCCTCCGCCAGAGACTGGTCGTGTTCATGCTATTACCAGAGAGGATGCTCAGCGGGCCGACGGATCTGTTTTCCGCGGTACGATTTCCATTTATGCATTTACTGCTGATATTTTGATTGATACTGGTAGTTCGCACTCTTTTATATCCCGTACCTTTATGCGGGAGATTGGTAGATTACCTATTGTTAGATTACAGCGGTTGACCGTCTCCCTACCGTCCGGTGATACTTTAGACGTCACCCAGGAGATCAGAGGTTGCCCGTTAGACTTTGGCAACATGATACTTACGGTAGATCTTCTAGTATTGGAGATGGTCGAGTTTGATATCATTCTTGGCATGGATTGGCTGTCAATATATCATGCTACCGTTGATTGCCAGACGAGGGTGGTCACCTTCCGGCCTCCGAACCAACCCTCGTGGAGTTTCACTAGCATCAGAGACGGCATCTCGATTATTTCGGCGATTCAGCGCAGGTCTCACTCATGGTTTCTGTTGTCGTTGATCGATCGAGGAATGAGTAGTTCGCAGCCTCTCGACGTTCTGTTGTCCGGGAGTACCCGGATGTATTTCGGAGCTGCGAGTTTGCCTCCCGAAGGCCGTGGAGTTCGCTATTGAGCCGATTCCGGAACCGCTACCGACATCAGCTCCGTGTCGTATGGCACCAAAAGAGTTGAACGAGTGAAGGTTCAACTCCAGGAGCTTTAGACAGAGGATTCATTCGCCTAGTGTTTCACCATGGGGTTCTCCGTATTATTTGTCAAGAAAGACGACACCATGAGGTTGTGTATTGACTACAGGCAATTGGTGACCATCGAAATAAATATCCATTACCACGGATCGAGGATTTGTTTGATCAGCTCAGAGGTACATCGGTGTATTCTAAGATTGATCTGCGATCCGGATATCATCGATTGAGTCGAGATTACGATATCAAGACTTTCCGCATCGGATACGGTCATTATGAGTTTTTGGTAATGCCATTTGGGCTTACCAATGCTCCAGCGGTGTTTATGGACTTGATGAACCGCATCTTTCTGGAGTATCTGGATCAGTTTGTTATCGTTTTCATTGATGACATATTGGTCTACTCTCGTTCCGAGGAGGAGCATGCACAGCATCTTCGCACAGTCTTGGAGATTCTTCGACGACATCAACTGTACGCGAAGTTCAGCAAGTGTGCATTCTGGCTATCCTCAGTTGGTTTTCTGGGACACGTGGTTTCTAGCAGAGGTATTTCAGTTGATCCTCAAAAGATCGAGGCTGTCACCGGTTGGGAGCAGCCGAAGTCAGTTCAGGAGATCCGCAGTTTTCTGGGATTGGCCGGATATTACCGATGTTTTGTCGAGGGCTTTTCGCGTATTGCTATGCCGCTGACACATCTTACCAGGAAAGGCGTGAAGTTCATATGGTCCGAGGATTGCGAGATCAGCTTTCAGGAGCTGAAGCGGAGATTAGTGTCGGCTCCAGTTTTAGTTTTACCTTCTGGAGAGGATGGATTTGTACTTTACACTGACGCGTCTCTATAGGGTTTGGGCGCTGTTCTGATGCAGCACGGCAGAGTAGTCTCTTATGGTTCTCGTCAGCTGAAGGAGCATGAGAAGAACTACCTAGTTCATGACTTGGAGTTAGCTGCCATCATCTTTGCTCTGAAGCTTTGGCGTCATCATTTATATGGTATCACATTTGAGATTCTCACTGATCATAAGAATCTCAAATACATTTTCACTCAGAAGGAGCTTAATCTCCGACAGAGGAGATGGATGGAGTTCCTGAAGGACTACGATTGTACCATTAGCTACCACCCGAGAAAAGCTAATGTGGTTGCCGATGCGCTCAGCAGGAAGTCCAGAGGGACTTTGGCTTGCCCCGGACTTCAGTCACGGACTTGATTCAGAGTTTCTCGGAGTTAGATCTTGAGGAACAGGGACCGACAAAGCAGGGTATTCTTGTTAGTCGTCGATCAGGACGAGGATCCGAGAGGCCCAGGCTGGTGATCAGCATTTGCAGTTCATTAGCAGTCAGATAGCTTCCGGGCAGCAGACCGAGTTTACACGAGACGAGGAGGGTATCATATACTTCCGAGGCAGATTATGCGTACCTCAGTCTCATCCGGTCTTACAGGAGCTACTTCAGGAGGCACACCGTTCTCGATTTGCGATCCATCCAGGCGGGACCCGTATGTATCGAGACTTGAGGCGTTCCTATTGGTGGAACGGCATGAAGAAAGACATCGCGGATTTCGTAGCTAGATGTCTTGTCTGTCAGCAGGTGAAGGCTGAACACCAGAGACCTGCAGGATTACTTCAGCGGATTCCTATTCCTGAGTGGAAGTGGGATCACATTACCATGGACTTTGTGGTAGGGTTGCCGAGGACACGACGAGGCCATGACGCGATTTGGGTAATCATTGATCGATTAACCAAATCAGCGCACTTTTTAGCGATTCGGAGGACTGATCCCCTGGATCGATTGGAAGATTTGTATTGTCGAGAGATTATCAGACTACATGGTGTTCCATTGAGTATCATTTCGGATAGAGATCCACGGTTCACGTCTCGTTTCTGGCAGAGTCTGCAGCAGGCCTTGGGCACACAGCTCCGTTTCAGTACAGCTTTCCATCCACAGACAGATGGACAGTCAGAGTGGACCATTCAGACTTTAGAGGACCTGCTGAGGTCATGTGTTATGGATTTCGGAGGCAGTTGGGAGGACCATCTGCCGTTGGTAGAGTTTGCCTACAACAATAGCTTTCATTCGGCTATCCAGATGGCACCGTTTGAGGCGTTGTATGGTAGACCTTGTCGGACACCCGTCCTCTGGGATGAGGTTGGAGAGGCCCAGCTGTTGGGACCTCATAGAGTTCAGCAGGATGCAGAGTTGGTCCGTACTATCAGACGGAGGATGTCAGAGGCGCAGGATCGTCAGAAGAGTTATGCTGATCGGAGACGCAGACCACTAGAGTTCTCTGTTGGCGACCATGTATTTCTACGAGTTTCACCCACGAAAGGGGTGAAGAGATTTGGCCTCAGAGGTAAGCTGGCTCCGCGGTACATTGGTCCTTTCGAGATCTTGGAGAGGATCGGAGCAGTAGCTTACCGACTGGCACTACCACCGTCCCTGTCAGGCGTTCACGATGTATTTCACGTATCGATGTTGAGGAGATACGTGCCCGACCTGACAAATGTGCTGGCAGATATTCCAGTTCCAGTTCAGCCTGACATTACATATGAGGAGGTTCCGGTACGGATTCTCGACCGGAAAGAGCGTCAGTTGCGGAACAAGACTATCCGGCTGGTTAAAGTCGGATGGCAGCATCATTCGGATGAGGAGGCTACTTGGGAGCTTGAGGATACGATCCGAGCTCGATATCCCCATCTTTTTACGTGAGGTATGTGATTTATTTACCGTTCAGCATTTATACTCTATATCTGTTGTTAGTATGTGTTGATGGTAGATAACGAAATTTGGGGACCAAATTTTTATTAGTGGGGGAGAATGTAAAATACCGGAAAAATAGGGAATATTAATAAGGGATTTTTCTGGAATTTTTGGAAATTTTTCGGGTATTTTTCGGAGCTCGTGCGGACGAGTTAACGGGGACAAAAATGGGGCCCGGAAAAGCCTATTTAGGTTACCCCGTTTAAGCGAGGAAATATTTATATTTACATTTCCTTTTCTTTATTTTCTTTTGTTTTCTTTTTCTTCCCTCAATGCCGAACTCGTGCCATTTCCCATTCCTCTTCCGCGCGTGCCGAAGCCCGACGCCGAGCCCTAACCGCCGGCCCGGCGGTTTCTTCCTCGCCGAAGCTTTAAACCCGTCGGCCATCTCCTTTTCTTCTTTCTCCAGAGCCGAACTCCTCTTCCCACTGCTGCCAGCGACGGCAAACGCTACTGTACAACGCTGCCGACGCCCTTCTCTCGATCTCTGTCGCCGGCGACGAGAGCCACCGCCGACCCCCTGTTGCCCTAGCTGTGGAGATACCGAGCACTAGCCGATCGCCTCCTGCCCTCGCGAGCCCTCCTCCGCCGACTTCTCCTCTTCCGAGTTTAGGCTGCCTCCAAGTTGTGCTGTTCGGGGGATTTAGGAATTAGGGTTTGCTGTTGGTTGTTCTTGGGTTCGACAGCCATTTTCCAACGACTACCTTTCTCTGGTAGCAACATCCCTGCTGTGGGTGAGGTAAGATCAGTGAATTATTTTCTTGAGTTAGGTTGTTGTTGGAATACTATGTTTAAACCCTAAATCTGATCCGTGGTCTCCACTCTTGCCATTACCTTTGATCCGGACAGTGTAGGGGAATCTTGAAGAGAAGTGTTTACTGTAAGTTTTCTTGGATTTGGCAGCTACTTCCATCCAGCAGCAAGGAACCGCTGTGGAGGTTAAGGTGAGGCATAGGAATTTAATATATGTTGTTGATCATGTATGAGTTGATTTAGGTAGGAATTGGTACATATATAATTTCTTATGCATTTGAATTAGGTGATTGATTATGTAGAGGTGTAATCATGTGAAAATGGATTAGGTGTGGAATTGGTCTGATGGTATGATTAGGGTTAAGGTAAATTAACCCTAGTTAATTGTTGGATTTATGTTAGCTTCTCGTGGATTTGATTTAGCTATTTTATCTATATGAAATTAGCTAAACCTGGAAACTATAAATATTACAGGACCTTGACGCGAGACGAGTATCTCGATGTCGGATTTGGACATTCCTATTGGAGGCGGGTACTTTTGACTTTTTGTCTTTGATATGCTTAGTAATGAAATTAACATATTGCATCAATTGCGTTTCTTATCTGTTTCGGTTAATCACTACCCAAATCTTGGTACGTGCTTGATTGATTGATTGATTTATATCTCATGTATATTTTACCTGTTTATACATGCTTATAGGGGGTAGTGATATACCATGCTTCACCATGTTCAGGACCTAGGTTTTTATACCTTCTGTGTACCTTTGATTCGATATGATTCGTTGACCTAGGGTGCACTTTTCTATATATATGGATTAGGTCAGGATGTTTATATGGTTATTGCCATGCATCATTTGCATGATTGCATGCTGTGCGATAGTCCGCTCCATTATTGTTGAGCACATCGCCAGTTACATGGATCTGCACACACCACCACTCATGGGTTAGTGGTCGATTCAGGCAGAGTGTGTTGCAGCAGGGACTCTGTTAGGCACCGTTGGTCCGCTCATGGGTAGTGTGACACAACGTGTTATCCGGCAGGGATTCCTCCCCTTCATCGTGTACCGGGAGTTGAGAGCATTGCGCTCCCCCATCTATGATTTGGGGTAGGAGGATAGGTGTACTCGACAGATCCCGTCCACTCGGTCACTCATCGGGAGTAGTGACGGCAGAGTGTTGTCACAACCCTACCCACTCGGCCTCACTATTGTGTGTGAGATGATCGACCGGCGTGACCAGGCGCATCATTGGCATCATATGCATGATGCATTTATTGGTTGTGTTTGCTGCTTGCATTTATATGCCGCATATTGTTTGGATACCTATGTTTGACATGCATACAATTCCTATACCACTCGGTTGATTACCTTATACTCAGGTCTGGTACAATATTCTCCTGTTTACTTCAGATGCATTTTATCTTTCTTATCAGGAGAGTACGTATGATTAGTGCTAGGTGTTGTTTCTTTAATTTGCATATCAATTGTACTGCCGAGTGTTGGACTCACCCCGCCTCCATTGTTGATATTTTCAGGTTGATGCGAGTTGCTGGTCCCTGCAGACCTCGAGGATGTGATTGGTTTTTCGTTTGGTTCCCTTTTCTGTTCTAGACTGTTTGAACTTGTTATGTTCTGGATTTATTTACTTATGGACATGGTATAGATTTTATTATATCGATGGATTTGGATTTGGTTTTTTTATTCTACTACATGCCTGCTTGGACGGCATAAGAGGTGAGTTCGTCGGTTTTGAGCTTTACGAGTGTAGTTGAGTAGGGTGGATTTCGAGTCAGAGTACTATTGTTGTTTACTATTATATACTGCGTGGTTGTGACAGCCAGAGGCTGAATATATATATAAACTGCGTGGTGATTGCTTTTATTTCTTGTTATTATTCCAGTCGCCTGTGGCTGAGGTATATGAGATGTAGAAAAGTTTCAGATTGTCCACCGTACAGGGGAGATGCTGCCGAAATTTTCTCGGACAGGGTCTCCTCTGGGGGCGTGACACCTCGTGGTTTCGATCATACCGGTTAAGTAGAGTTAGTAGTTAAGTAACGGTCACCTTTAGAGAGTAGTAGTAGTAGTAGTAAGAAGGGTGGTCGTTATAGGAGTTTAGGATGTCTTGTATACGAGCGTGAAGTTGGTTGGCCGTCTCATCTTCTTACATTTTTAGATTATACAATTTATTAAGCAATAGATCACACTTACTTACTTTGGTTTCAGAGGAGCCCTCGTGTAGTTCAATTAATTTCTCCCACAACTCCTTTGCAGTTGAGAACGGACCAACTCTATTGAGCTCCTCCTTGGTCAGTCCGCACTGGAGGGTGCAGGTAGCTCTTGCATTAGCTTCCACCTTCTTGATTAGGGTCGGTTCCCATTTTTCGCAGGATGTTGGCGTGCCATCTTCATCGGATGGTAGTTGAAGTCCGGTCTTGACGATCATCCAAGTTTCGAATTGGATTTTCAAAAAATTCTCCATCTGTCCCTTCCAGTATCCGAAATCCTCTCCGGTGAAAAGTGGGGGACGAACGGTGCTATAACCCTCTTGTTGGGCCATTGAAACCTTGCATGGCAAAAATAAAGAAAATTTGTTCCAAGACTAAGTCTTGGATTAGTAGTGTGGGAGAAAAAAAAAATATTGCGAACTCAATTGGTGTTGCACCTGATTCGAGCAAAATCGATTCGTAAAAAGAATTAGAATATAGCTACAAAGCTAATTCTAATTGACTCCGAAAAGATTAAAAAGACCACGTAAAATTTCTTTGAATGGTGGTTGCACCAATTCAAAACGACCCCGCTCTGATACCAATTGTTGGATCGAAAGCGCTAGGGGGGAGGTGAATAGCGCTCATGGCTTTCACTATTTTCGGATTCGTAAAAACGTTCGAGTAATAAAGTAGCGGAATAAAATAAAGAAGACACACACACAAAAACACACCAAGATTTACTTGGTTCGAAGCCTAGGGTGACTCCTACTCCAAGACCCACGCTCGTTGAGCGTTTGCGTTGGGCAACAACTATAATCACTAAAAGTATTACAAACTAAGTACAATTATGAACTAAAATAAACTTTATACCGACAACAACTAGATTGGAACTGAAGCTCCGGGTCGTCGGGATGTCGTTGCAGCACTTCGGGATTGTCTCGTAGGCAGATTGCAGCGTAAGGATTGCTTAGAAAATATTATCTCAAGCTGCTGGTCGAGTCCCTCTTTTAAACAGTGCTGGAGGCGCCTCCAAGCCTGTCCGAGGCGCCTCCAAGCCATTCAAGGCGCCTCCAAGCTGCTCCAAGGCGCCTCCAGTGACCTCCGAGGCACCTCCAGCGTCTTTGGACAGCTGGCTTCGGCTAGCACCCGAGGCGCCTCCAAGCCCCATGGAGGCGCCTCGGACACTGTTCATCCGAGGTCTAAGTTGCTCCTTTTGTTCCTGCAAATTGTATTAGTCCCAAACACAAACCCTGCAAAACAAAGTTAGCACAGAAATAGTATGATAGATACAGTTGACAGTCGTCGGACTATCTGAGTCTGACTTCGGATTTCCTACCGGAAACCCTAGGTCGACCCGACGCCTACTGTTCCCTCTATGGGGAACACGCCCTCACCTACTCCACTCAGGAGATTTACCTGATGCCAGTGCGATCCTCCAGATCGACTGGACTTTTGCTCAGCGTTCGAAGCTTCCAGACTTTCTGCTGGACTTTCGCTTCCCGGCTAGTCCAGTCTTTTACCTGGTTCGCGACACCGAACTTTCCACCTAGGGTTACCCCCCCTAGGACTTTTGCCTGAAGCTCTCGGCCCGCCAAGACTTTCCCCATAAGGTTACCACCTCCTATGACCTAGGGTTACCACCCCATAGGGTTTTCTACCTGCCTAACCGCAGCTAGGACTTTCCTGAAACACTCAATTAAGTGCATTAGATCACAAGACAACTTAACTTTGAATTCCTTTGCCATTATCAAAACAACGGTCGATCGTCGGATGCTTCCCGCACTAACACGTTCGAGAGCATGAAGATCGATGCCAGCGAACTGCAACCGGTGTCCACTTCATTGTATGGCTTCACCGGCAATGAAGTACGCCCCATGGGCCAGATTAAGTTGGCCATATCTTTGGGTAATGAACCTTTGGTGCGGACAAGGAGGAGCACCTTCATCGTTGTGGATTCACCGTCTTCCTACAACATCATCCTGGGAAGACCGGCGTTACATGAGTTTCGAGCGGCAGTCTCTAGTTTTCACCAAAAGATCAAGTTTCAAGTAGGAGACCAGGTCGGGGAAGTAAGAGGGGAGCAGTTGGTCTCTCGCAGATGCTATATAGACATGGTGAAGGTAGAGGCTCGTAAGGCCCAGAGAACCCAGGATGGTAGGATCCATGTCATCCAGGAGGAGTCGCTGCATATCGCCGAGGAGTCCATCCCTTGGGAAGAGGTTTAACTGTATCCTGAATGCGCTGAAAGCCTCACTCGTATATCCAGCGATTTGACCACTGAGGTCAAGACGGACTTAGTCCAGTGCTTGACTCTCAATAGGGACGTTTTTGCTTGGTCCCCTAAAGAGCTACCAGGGGCAAGCCCGAGGTGGCCAAGCATAAGTTACATCTTCTGCCTGATTCCCGGTCGGTTAAGCAGAAGAGGAGAAATTTCTTGGCCGAGCAGAATAAGATCATCCGCGCTGAGGTAGATCAGCTTAGGAAAGCAGGTCACGTTAGAGAAGTACAGTTCCCGTCCTCGCTCTCTAATGTGGTCCTGGTTTCTAAGCCCAATAATAAGTGGAGGGTCTGCATCGATTTCCGCGACCTCAATCACGCCAACCCCAAGGACTGTTACCCGTTGCCTAGGATCGATCAAATGGTGGACTCAACTTCTGGGTGTGAAAGGATATGCATGCTGGACGCCTACCAAGGTTATCATCAGATCCCTCTGGCGTGGGAAGATCAAGAGAAGGTTAGTTTCATCATGGCAGAGGGCACCTTTTCTTATATTGTCATGTCGTTCGAGCTGAGAAATGCAGGGGCGGCCTATCAAAGAATGATGGATAAGATATTCAGAGAGTAGATAGGCCGTAATGTGGAAGTCTATGTGGACGACATACTAATCAAGTCCACTCTAGCCGTTAATCTGATTGCCGATATTGAAGAGACTTGCAGCACAATGCGACAATATGGTTTGAAGTTGAATCCATTGAAGTGCTTGTTCGGGGCTCGGGGAGGAAAGTTCTTTGGATACCTCGTTACTGAGCCAGGAATTGAGGCAAACCCAAAGAAAGTGCGTGCACTTCAAAACATGAAGGCTCCTCAAAACCTGAAGGAAGCTCAGAAGTTAGTGGGCCGGATAACTTCCCTATCTAGATTCATATCCAGGTCAGCGGATCGAGTGCTATCCTTCTTCAAAGTGCTCAGAAGGGTAGCCAAGTTTCAGTGGGATGAAGAGTGCAATCAGACCTTTGAATCACTAAAGAAGCACCTGAAGACTTTACCCTCACTGTTTAAACCTACGGTGGGAGAGCCACTTTGGGTGTACTTGTCAACCACCCCTGAGGCCATAGGGGCGGTGTTGGTCAAGAAGAAAGATGATGTACAACAGTCAGTGTACTTCTTCAGTCATTTATTGAAAGGGGTCAAGTCTTGATACACGACCCTAGAGAAGTTAGTCTACGGATTGGTACTCATGGCTCGCCGTTTAAGACCCTATTTCTTGGCGCATCCCATTACTGTCCTAACCAATAACACCATGGGTAAAGCTCTCACTAACATGGAAGTGGCAGGATGACTCATCAAATGGGCAACCGAGCTATGGGAATATGACATATAGTACCAACCTCGCACAACAATCAAAGCTTAGGCATTGGCTGACTTTTTGACAGAGGTTCACCAGGAAGATTCTGAGGAAACTTGAAAGGTTTACGTAGACAGGTCACCCACCCAACAAGGAAGCGGAGTGGGGATCCTTCTGATATCCCCTCACGAAGATATCTTACAATTGGTCATCCGATTAAATTTCAGAGCCACCAATAATTAAGCAGAATATGAGGCTCTATTAGCAGGACTGCAAGCAGCTCGACATGTCGGCTCTGTTCGGGTCATTATATATTCAGATTCTCAACTTGTAGCTCAGCAAGTAGCAAACAACTTCGAGGTTAACATTGACAAGTTGCAAGTATACCGGGAAGCATATGAGAAAATGAAGGAGGACTTTAAGAAAGTCACGGTAACTAAGATTCCTCTGGCAGATAACTAGCGGGCTGATGAATTGGCCAAAATGGCCAGCTCCCTGACCACCTCGGTACTAAACAGGTCGGTAGCTCAGACCTTAATAGCCCAAATAGATTTGCAGAACAACATTGAAGAAGCAATCGACTGGAGGGCCCCGATGATCAGTTATCTGCAGCGGGGTGTCCTGCCGAATGATTCGGAAGAAGCCAGGTTGGTTAGGAAAAGGATTCATATGTATACCCTGATTAGGGACCAACTATACAAGTGAGCATTCTCTAGACCATTGTTTAAATGCGTAGGGGTGGAAGATGCAGAGTATACTCTAAGGGAGATACACCAAGGATGTTGTGGGAGTCATGTGGGAGGAAGAATGCTGGCCCAGAAAGTATTGCTGGTTTGGTATTTCTGGCCCACTCTGCAAAAGGGCACGCAGCGACTGATGAACACCTGCTTGTCCTACCAAAAAAATCAGAATCTTACCCACTGCCCAACGGACACATTAAAGACTGCAATAGTTTCGTACTCATTTGATCAATGGGGCATGGATATTGTAGGCCCTTTCCCCATGACACCAGGACAGAAGCAATTCTTGCTTGTAGCAGTAGATTATTTCTCCAAATGGATGGAGGCGAAAGCCCTGGCTAGGATCACCGAGGGAGCTGTTATCTAATTCCTTTGGAAGAACATCCTTTGTCGATTTGGGATTCCTCACAAGTTGGTTTCCGACAATGGAAGACAATTTCAAGGTCACAAAATCCAAGCATGGTGTCAAGGGTTCGGCATAACTCAAGACTTCACGTCCATAGCTTATCCTCAAAGCAATGGGCAGATCGATGTCACCAATAGAGAAATCGTCATAGGATTAACGGTCAAATTGGATCACCTTGGAGGTGATTGGGTGAAAGAGCTGCCCAGTATCCTTTAGGCGTACCAAACAACTCCCCGAGAAAGCATAGGGCTCATCCCATTCGATCTGGTATACGACAGTGAGACGGTGGTACCTATTGAGGTCGGGGTGCCTTCGATCAGAAGAATGCTATATGACCAGGGAAATACCGAGCGGTGGTTAGCGGAGCTGGATTTTATTAGTGAGGTTCGCGAACAAGCGACCATTCGATTAATTGCTTATCGGCAAAGGATGCGCCAAAACTATGATAGAAGGGTAGTGCCCAGATTCTTTGGAGAGGGGGATCTAGTATGGAAGCGGACGAAGCCTATAGGAGAGGTGACTAAGTTATCGCCTCAGTGGGATGACCCATACAAAGTGGTCAAAAAGTTAGCCTCGGGTGCTTATTACTTGCAAGATGCTCAGGGTATACCACTGAGTCACCCCTGGAGCTCTAACTATCTCCAACCTTATCGGGTCTAGAATAGGCTTTGTATACAAACATGCTTTGTAAAACATAAGGATAAGAAGAAAATATGATTGGTTGGGCGTGGAAAGCTAGGTCGGGATGTTTAGATGTGCATCCCCGCTCTGGGATTTAACAGCTTAGAATCCTTGATGTCTTGACCGACCAAGTAAAAGATATAACCTTTAAATAACATATCACAATAAAGTAGTCCCATAGTTTTCACATGGAGTCATTTAAATTCATCAAACACATCATCAAGCATCTCTCTAAGGATGCGGTAGTGATTTAGGAAATCTTCGGGTGGAACAGAAAGTAGGTACCCTCCCCTCGTTGAGTTGCCTAAGCGCTCCTACCGCCCCATAAGTCACGGACATAGCGAAGTGATCACCCACTTGTGTACCAAACTCTGTAGAGCATAAGTATGCTTCTCGATGGGCTCTCAGTCGCTCTGCCTCTCCTTCCTTATAAGCCTCCAGGGCAGCCAAGGCTCTTGAAAGATTTGACTGAGCTTCTTGATATTTTGCCTCGGACATTTGTAGAAGAGAGTCAAGCTTACTCTTTTCATCTCAAAGGCGGTTAGCCTCTCGTTGGATATCCTCAAGAGTCTGTTGCTGAGCAGCGTTTGCTCTCTTCAGGGTTGCCACTTCTCCCCTCAGCAAGTACCCGACTAATGCTGGATCAGACAATTGAAGTTGCAAGTCAGCTACTGTATCCTTCAGGGCTTTGTTCTACTCGTGAAGGAGGGAAAATGTATGACTCAATGTCATGGAGTCAGCAAAGGCCTAGGCAGGAAAAGGAGTAAGTCAGAGTCGAATGATCAGAATAAAGAGAAAAGGGGAGCTATAAAGGGTAGTAGGAACTTACCGCAACAAACCCTTTGGACAGATGATCCAGCTGGGTGGGTATAGGAAGAGCTTGAATTTGGCGAAGATGCTCCTCCCACTGAGTTGACAGTTGACCCTGCAGTGTGAGGCGACTAGTAGGAGCATCCAATTGATCGCGAGGCTTGGTAATTTTTATAGACTGATGGTGGGATTGCCTTGAAGGAGACGGTCCAGCCCGGGTCTCGCCAGAAGAAGGGTGGGTTGAAGGACTTGCGGTAGCCTCGCGGGAAGGTCGAGGCACGACAGTAGATGGTCGGGATGTGGAAGGTACGACTGTAATTGGGGCAGTATCACCTAACCTGGGTATGTGAGTTATCTCAGGGACGGTGAAAGACTGGGAGGGAGCAGTCAAGGCAGGGGCTATAGGAATAGAAGGAGGTTCTGTAATGACTTCTTCAATAACCGGAGCTTTCCCCCATCTAGCTCTAGCTCGGGTCGTAGATGATCGAGTAGGAGCAGGAGTAGCGGCAGGTTGGGACGCCGGAGTAGTAGTCGTGGTTTCAGAAGCCAACTCGGGCCCCCTGGGTCGGCGTCGGGTGCGGCGCGAGAGTGGCTGTTCATCTGAATATGATTCCTCCGGTGGGGTCCTAGGTCGGTGAGTGCAAGACTTTGTAGGAATAGACCGGGATGGTTTGGCAGCCAAGTGGACAAGGGGAGTTGCTCAGGAAGCGGATCGGGGAGCGGTAGAAGCCGTGGCCCCTGAGGCAAGTGGAGCTAGGTGCGATGAGCCCCTCCTGTCTAGTATTATTCGCCCTTGATGTTGTATCTCCATATCACTCAAGGGGAGAGGCCTGACGGGGGATGCTTGGGCCAGACTGGCGGCTGCGAGAAGAATAGAAGAATCAGTGTGAGAAACCAAAGGTCAATAGGGGTAAGGTGAACCATACCTAAAGAGCGTGGTAACTTTGAGGGAGTGCGGCTCAGCTTGAACAAGAATAGTATATCCTCTGACAATAGTTTGAGCAAGTCCAAATGTCAGCACTCTAACTGTGCTAAAGCATCTATGAAGTCAGGGTCCGTTTGAAAGTCTCCCAGAACGGGTGCCAAAGGTAAGACTGTGCATCGTTGGGTAGGCCATTCTACGGTGTTGGAAAAGCTCAGGAAGAAATACTTATCTTTCCATCCAGAGTAGGAGGAAGGGAGGGGAGCGAAAAAATTGGTTCGAAGGCAGACTTGAAGATGAAAAAGTCCTTCGTTGTGGCGGCGAGGGGTGAAGAAGTAGTGGAATAAGCGGGGAGCCCAGGGTATATCGCATACTTCGCAAAGGAGGACAAATCCAGCCAAAAGTCTCATGGAGTTCGGGGTAAATTGGCAGAGGAGAATGCGGAAATAACGACTTACTTGGGAAAAGAAAGGGTGTATAGGGAAGCGGAGGCCGACCACGATCTGTTCCTTGAAGAAGGTCACATACCCTGAAGGTGGGGAGGAGGCCACGATCTCTGGATGGGGGGTTTAGCCGTTTTAGCCTTGACCTTGGTCCCTTTGGAGGAAGCCTGCCCAAGAGGAGGAAGTGAAGGGGAAGATTGAATTGAAGGCATGACTCTTTTCCGCTTATGCTGGAGGCGTAGGGGCTTATCTGGAGGCGAAGAAAGAGTCTGCTCTTCCTCGATTGGTTCCAGGGTTACAAAGCTAGCCTCAAGGATGGCAACTTCCAGAAGTAGTGGGGTGGAGGATTCTGTCGGCTCCTTCACTGTTCCACTGGAGAGAGTTGTTGAGGGACCGACGAGGCCTTTCGCAACTTCTTCGCCTACGACCTTCAAAATATCATTGGGCAGCTTGGTTGAGTCGACCGAGTAGGCCCAAAACATAGCAGCTTCTACAAAGCAATAAGGAAATACCTCAGTTAGCGAAGACTAGCGGAAGGAAAAGCAAAATCTTACCAAATGGAGCTCCTATAGCCGCGGAGATCGGGCTAAGTCCAAAAAGATGAAAAAGCCTTCTAGCAATATTACAGATAGGAGAAGGCGGACTCCATTTAGTTTCTCCGAAGCTGTATGGAAGATAGGTTGGTTCTTATAATCGAGCGGTTCAAAAGATGAAGGAAGGTTGGAGCGCCATTTGGTCGGCTAGGACACCGACTCAAGTAGCCTAATGAAGAAGAAGCGGGATTTCCAACCCTTGTTGGAGGAGGGCATATCAGAGAAGAATTTCACCCGACCCGGGATTGCACCATGAACACGCCAGGCTCGGATCATTTGAGAGAGTAGAAGTGGTGGAAAAGCTTGGCAGTTAAAGGAATTTGGTATACTCGATAGAGGATGACCATTCCGCAGACAGCACGAAAGGCATTGGAGCAAACTGGGAAAGCGGGATACCGAAATATTGGCTCAGGGAAGAGAGAAATGGGTGAAGAGGAAAGCGAAGACCTCCCAAGAGCTAGTCCTTGAAAAAAGTTACAAAGTCTTGGGGAGGGGAAGATGGGTGTTCATCCGATCTGGGAGATCGTAGTTGGTAATCTTCGGTAAGGTGCAGACTAGCATGGATCTGGGACAAGTCGCTGTTATCTAAGTCCGAAATATAATACGAATACTAGGGCACCTCTTTACCTTCAGCCATGAGGAAACTGGGGGGGATGAAGAGAAAGAGATGAAGCGCTCACAAGAGACAAATATGGAAGGAAGACTTAACAGGAAGAGCAGGAAGAAGTGGAAGAGTCGAAAGCAATCAAAATGCTAAGAAGGTGACGGCGAATAGCCTTTAGGGCTTATAAAGCAAAACCCCTAGGAAGCATCGAAAAGGGGGGGGGGGGGGGGGGGGTATGATAACTTGGGTCGTCGAATCTAGGGTCGTGTGCCAAAAGGTGCTGATCAGTCGCAGTGGCTGGAAAGGTTCGTGGGACATGTGGCATCTCCCTATGAAAGGTATGAATGATGGACGTGACAAGTAAATCATGGAAAGAGATTTTTGTACGGCAGCATTCTGGCACAGGAAGGCCATACGTCAGAGGGAAAGACGGTTATGCGGTTACCTTGGGAAAAGCAAAGGAAAGCCATACGTCAGGGTTATGCGACCACCTCGGGAAAGAGGGAGGAAAATGAAGAGGAGCATGATTTTGAATTTGGCGCTCAATAATATTTAAAATAAACAAATAGCTTATCTGATTAAAGTTTGTATGAGAAATTTGAAGGAAATATCTCAAGTAGCACACAATTGGCTGGACACCTAAAATGCGACACTAGAGCGAGAATTTTGGGGATAACCCTCGAACATCAATTCAATTCCTGGACCAGTATCAAGGAGTTTCTTAACGGCTTCCTGCTCATGCTCCCAGACTCTCGCCCTAGTGCGAGTTATAAGTGAGCATGCTCTCACGCCCAACGACCTTCTAGGTCGGGTCCCAGACTCTCGCCCAGTGCGAGTTATAAGTGAGCATGCTCTCACGCCCAACGACCTTCCAAGTCGGGTCCCAGACTCTTGCCCAGTGCGAGTTATAAGTGAGCATGCTCTCACGCCCAACGACCTTCCAGGTCGGGTCGAAGACTCTCGCCCCAATACGAGTTATAAGTGATCATGCTCTCACACCCAACGACCTTCCAGGTCGGGTCCCAGACTCTCGCCCCAGTGCGAGTTATAAGTGAGCATGCTCTCACGCCCAACGACCTTTCAGGTCAGGTCTCAGACTCTCGCTCCAGTGCGAGTTATAAGTGAGCATGCTCTCACACCCAACGACCTTCTAGGTCGGGTCCCAAACTCTCGCCCCAGTGCGAGTTATAAGTTAGCATGCTCTCACATCCAATGACCTTCCCGGTCGGTGTCTCGGACTCTCACCCCAGTGCGAGTTATAAGTTAGCATGCTCTCATGCCCAACGACCTTCCTGGTCGATGTTCCAGACTCTCGCCCCAGTACGAGTTATAAGTGAGCATGCTCTCACGCCCAATGGCCCTCCCAGTCGGTGTTCCAGACTCTCTCCCCAGTGTGAGTTATAAGTGAGCATGCTCTCACACCCAACGACCTTCCCGGTCGGTGTTCCAGACTCTCGCCCTAGTGCGAGTTATAAGTGAGCATGCTCTCATGCCCAACGACCTTCTAGGTCGGGTCCCAGACTCTTGCCCTAGTGCGAGTTATAAGTGAGCAGACTCTCACACCCAACGACCTTCTAGGTTGGGTCCCAGACTCTCACCTCAATGCAAGTTATAAGTGAGCATGCTCTCATACCCAATGACCTTCCAGGTCGGGTCCCAGACTCTCTCCCCAATGCGAGTTATAAGTGAGCATGCTCTCATGCCCAATGACCTTCCAGGTCAGGTCCCATACTCTCGCCTCAGTGCGAGTTATAAGTGAGCATTCTCTCACGCCCAACGACCTTCCTATGTCGGGTCCCAAACTCTCGCCCTAGTGCGAGTTATAAGTGAGCATGCTCTCATGCCCAACGACCTTCCAGGTCGGGTCCCAGACTCTCGCCCCAATGCGAGTTATAAGTGAGCATGCTCTTTTTGGTGCAATCGACCTCCAAGGTTTTAATGTCAGACAAATATGTTTAAGTATGTTTAAGTATGGAGCTTGATCTAGAGAAGTCCTAGTTGTAGACTAGGCAAGGGAAGTCCTAGTTGGAGGCTAGGCAAGAGAAATTTCGGTATATGTGGAAGCCAGGTGGATAGGTTTGGAGGACCTCATCCCTGGGTAGCCGAATACTGAGGCAAGGGAAATCTAGGTATATCGTGGAAGCCAGGTAAATAGGTCTAGAGGACCTGATCCCTGGGTAGCCAAATACTGAGTCTTGGTGAGTGAAGCCAGGTGGAGAAAACCCTAGGGGGTGATAACCTTAGGTAACGAGAAGTCTTGGAGGAATGAACTCCAAACAAGATTGATCGGATAGTTTCCGGTCGACCGCGCGCGGTCGATCGGACCAACGGATCTCGGTAAATCTAGGATTAGGTTTACCATTATATTCTGTATTACTATTATTGCTGTTGGCTAATATAGTATTGCAGGAAAGGTCTTAATGAATCAGGTGATCAGACACTGAGCAGGCAAAGTCTAAATATTTCTGGAGGACCATGTTTGGTAGGTAAGTTGAGGTAAACAACTGAAGGAGCGACAGTGATGTCGGGTTCCAGAAGGGAACAACCTTAGGTCGCTGATCCAACTGAAGAAACTGGAAAGGTTTCAAAGTTGAGATCAAGACAGTTCTACTATCTTTTATATTACTCATGCATTATAATATTATTACTGTGCTAACGTCTATTTTACAAGATTATTGTCTAACACTGTTTTGCAGGTTCGGCTCGATCAGTCGACCGAATAGGAGGATCGATCGATTGAACCAAGTCAACTAAAAGCAGGTATCAGATCAGACCAGAATAGACCAGAGTCCGGTCAAAACTTGATCGGTCGACCAAACTGTACTATCGGTCGACCAAACCATGATGACTAGGCACAGGTCAATTCATCAGCATTGATAAGGAAATAGAGCTGATCAGTCGACCAAACCCCAGAGATCGGTCGACCAAACCAATCAATATTAATGGCGCAGTAAATGCAGATCATGGAAAATCTCGACGAACAGGGAAGGAGCCTGTTTGGTCAACCGAAAAATGGGATCGGTCGACTGAACCCTTAATGAGCAATTACTGCCAGAGATCGAGTCAACGTTAGACTCCAGCCAGGAAGGAAGGGAGCGGGTTTGGTCGACCGAACAGAGGGATCGGTCGACCGAACCACAAAGATACTTATAAAAAGGGGTTTGAGATCTGAGGCTGAATACAGACTTACTGATCATTCAAAAGGCTCTCTCTGCGCAATCTGCACGTGCTACAAGTTCTCTATAAGTTACTCCATCCGAAAGTACCGACCGAGCTACTATTTCTACTTTCTAGTCGGTATATCATTTCTTAAGCTTGCATTGTATTATTTCATTAGTAAGATAGTAGGTTGTTACTATCTTGCTCATTTGTACGTTTTGCTTCTTTCTGAGGATTTCGGAAGGAAGGGTTATAGTGGATTGCCCATCAGTGTGATCAAGGATCGCGGGCCTTCGAGTAGGAGTCGACCTAGACTTCGAACAAAGTAAACGAACTTGTCTATTTACTTTCCGCTATGCACGACTCTGATTTCAAAGGAAAAGAGAAGTTAAAAAAAAGGCGAATATCCCCCTCCATCGCACCCATTCGATCTATCAATTGGTATTAGAGTCTCGTTACCTCTGAAATTACTTAACCATTTTTCAAAGCATTTTTAAAACTTTTCTTTCATTCTCTTTTTTCCCGCACTACTAATCCCAAGACAAAAGTCTTGAAAATATTTTTCTTTTAATTTTTTGATTGCAAGAATGTCGATGTCATATCAAGAAGGCTGAAGTATCTACGACTCTCCACCATACGATCAAGTCTACTTCAATTCTTGGAGGCAAATGATGGAATGCTTTATTGGAAACAACAATTTCGACAACTGGATCACACTGACATAACCTTCTCAAAACTCAGAAGTAAACACAAAGGTAATAGACATTTTAATTAGTATTTTGCCTAATAAAGTTTTGTGTCAATTAGAATATTACAAGAATGCATTCGAGATGTGCACCAAATTGATCGAGCTTCATGAGACTCCGTCGAGGCTAGAAGATCAAGGCGAAAGTGAGTTCGAATCTGAGTCTGAATCCAAAGAGCTATCCTCAGAGCCAGATCTAGAAGAACAAGACCAAATCAACTTCATCGCACTAGTGGTTGAGGAAGAGGCTGATGGATCCAAACTCGAGTCTGAACATGTGTTCAAACTCGAACCTAAGTCTGACCAAATTCTCGAGCCTAAATCCGAAATGGCAATGGTCAAGGGGGAGAATCTTAATGAGGATTCAGAAGGTAAAATTGTCAATTCTAAATTTAAGGTTCATATAACATGTTTTAAGTGCAGTAAAAAAGGACGCTATAAAAGTAAATGCCCGATGAATCAATTTGCACAACTGGAGGCAAAGGAGGAACCGATACCTAAAGTCCGGAAAACAAAAGATCACATCGAATGTTTTAAGTGCAAAAAGACGAGACACTACAAATCTCAATGCCCAGAAACAAGATCCAAGGATCCAGGGGGAGCAATTAAGGTAAAATAATTTATGTTACATGAAAAATTGTACGCTTTAGATCCTTCTTGTTTGAATTGTACTATGATTTTCATATCAAAGCGCACGGTCGATCGGACCAGCGGATCTCGGTAAATCTAGGATTAAGTTTACCATTATATTCTGTATTACTATTATTGTTGTTGGCTAATATAGTATTGCAGGAAAGGTCTTAGTAGATCTGGTGATCAGACACTGAGCAGGCAAAGTCCAAACATGTCTGGAGGACCATGTTTGACAGGTAGGTTGAGGTAAACAACTGGAGGAGCGACAGTGATGTCGGGTTCCCAAAGGGAACAACCTTAGGTCGCTGATCCAACTGAAGAAACCGGAAAGGTTTCAAAGTTGAAATCAAGACAGTTCTACTGTCTTTTATATTACTCATGCATTATAATATTATTACTGTGTTAACATCTATTTTGCAAGATTATTGTCTAACATTGTTTTGTAGGTTCGGTCCAATCGATCGACCGAACAGGAGGATCGGTTGACCGAACCAGGTCAACTCAAAGCAGGTATCAGATCAGACCAGAACAGACCAGAGTCTGGTCAAAACTTGATCGGTCGACCGAACTGCACTATCCGTGGACCGAACCATGACGACCCAGCACAGGCCAGTTCATCAACATCGATCAGGAAATAGAGCTGATCGGTCGATCGAACCTAGGGATCGATCGACCAAACCAATCAATATTAATGGCGCAGTAAATGCAGATCACGACAAATCTTGACGAATAGGGAAGGAGCCTGTTCGGTCGATAGAAAAATTGGATCGGTCGATCGAACCCTTAAGGAGCAATTACTGCTAGAGATCGAGCCAGTGTCAGACTCCAGCCACGAAGGAAGGGAGCTGGTTCGGTCGACCGAACAGAGGTATCGATTGACCGAACCTCAAAGATACTTATAAAAAGGGGTTCGAGATCTTAGGCTGAATACAGACTTACTGATCATTCAAAAGGCTCTCTCTGTGCAAGCTGCACGTGCTACAAGTTCTCTACAAGTTACTCCGTCCGAAAGTACCAACCGAGTTACTACTTCTACTTTCTTATCGGTATATCATTTCTTAAGCTTGCATTGTATTATTTCATTAGTAAGATAGTAGGTTGTTACTATCTTGCACATTTGTATATTCTGCTTCTTTTCGAGGATTTCAGAAGGAAGGGTTATAGTAGATTGTCCATCGGTGCGATCAAGGATCGCGGGCCTTCAAGTAGGAGTCGACCTACACTCTAAACGAAGTAAACGAACTTGTCTATTTACTTTCCGTTGTGCACGACTATGATTTCAAAGGAAAAGAGAAGTTTTAAAAAAAAAGGTGCGATATTCACCGCCCCCCCCCCCCTCTATCGCACCCATTCGATCTATCAGCTCTCACGCCCAACGACCTTCCAAGTCGAGTCCCAGACTCTCGCCTGAGTGCGAGTTATAAGTGAGCATGTTCTCATGCCCAACGACCTTCTCGGTCGGTGTTCTAGACTCTCGTCCCAGTGCGAGTTATAAGTGAGCATGCTCTCACACACAACGACCTTCCCGGTCGTTGTTCTAGACTCTCGTCTCAGTGCGAGTTATAAGTGAGCATACTCTCACGCCCAACGACCTTCCCGGTCGGTGTTCCAGACTCTCACCCTAGTGCGAGTTATAAGTGAGCATGCTCTCACGCCCAACGACCTTCTCGGTGTAACAACCTGACCCTTTGGCCTCTTGGGCGGCCCTTACGTCGTCGGCCCATTTGGCGACCTCTCATGTCGTCGACCGACGACCTTTGGCCGTGCCGTTACTCACTAGGACTTCCCACCCCTGGCAGTGGATTTTTACCTTCCCCAGGATTCGAACTCTAGACCTCCAGGCTAAGTAGTAGAGTTTATGAATTTTGGTAGCCAAGTGAGAGATTCTCACTTGGCTACCAGGATTCATAAACACTACTACTTAGCCTGGAGGTCTAGAATTCAAATCCTGGGGAAGGTAAAAATCCACTGCCATGGGTGGGAAGTCCTAGTGAGTAACGGCACGGCCAAAGGTCGTCAATCGACGACATGAGAGGTCGCCAAATGGGCCGACGACAGTTGTTACAATAAAAAGGCGCCTTTTATTGTAACAACCCGACCCTTTGGCCTCTTGGGCGACTCTTGTGGCGGCCCAACTGGCGGCCGTTATGTCGTCGGCCCATTTGGCGACCTCTCATGTCGTCGAACGACGACCCTTGGCCGTGTCGTTACTCACTAGGACTTTCCACCCCTGGGCAGTGGATTATAGTACTTAAGCCTGGAGGTCTAGAGTTCGAATCCTGGGGGAGGCAAAAATCCACTGGCCAGGGGTGGAAAGTCCTAGTGAGTAACGGCACGGCCAAAGGGTGGTTGTCGGTCGACGACATGAGATGTCGCCAAATGGGCCGACGACATAAGGGCCGCCAGTTGGGACGCCACAAGGACCACCCAAGAGGCCAAAGGGTCGGGTCGTTACACTCGATCGGTGTTCCAGACTCTCGCCCCAGTACGAATTATAAGTGAGCATGCTCTCACGCCCAACAACCTTCCCGATCGGTGTTCTAGTCTCTCGTTCCAGTGCGAGTTATAAGTGAGAATGCTCTCACGCCCAACGATCTTTCCTGTCGGTGTTCCAGACTCTCGCCCCAGTGCGAGTTATAAGTGAGCATGCTCTCATGCCCAATGACCTTCTCGGTCGGTATCAACAAGGGGGCATACTCTCGTGCTCAACAGGTCTGTAGGTCATACTTTCACTTCAAATATGAGCTACAAGCAAGAACGCCCCTAAGAGCCACGACGTCTCAACCCTTGTGGTAAGGAAAATGTTTGGTAAGTAAATTGTCCTTTCTAGAAAATTCTCTTTGGGAGCATGCATTGCTAAAACCGGATAATAGGAGGAACAAGGAAGTACAAAGCCATACACCAATAGGCATATAATGCAGAGAACACCATTTATTTAATAAGAATTGAGAAACATCTTTCAAAAGTTTACATTATCACAAGATCGGGGTGCCTGGTCCCTCCTCATCAGATGAGCCCATGCTTGAGCCAGTTCCTCCTTGATATGTTGGATACCGCTTTGTAGGTGGGCAATGGTTTCATCTTTTATCCGGCTTTCCTCTTGCAGGAGGGCTACAGTGTCCTCGTGCTTTAGCTTCAAGTAGGTAATGAAATAAGTCTGACTCTTCAAGTTTGAATAAGCCTTATGATTTAGAGCAGCCTCGACCTGAGTCCTAGATTTAGCCACCAGGCAGAGTTCTTCCACTTCGCGATAGAGAGAGGACTGAAGGTCCCTATTCTGTGTCATCTCAAGTAAAGCCTTATCTTTGTGAGTTAACAGCTGGGTCAAATGAGTGAGATGGTGGCGCAGAGAAGATATCTCGTCTGAGTCCATGAGCAAAGAGGAAGGTAGCCTGAGGAAAGTGAAAGTGTCAGTATACGTGACCCTTTTTTAAGAGAGGGGAATGTGAAGAGTGAACCTCGGAACATGTGAGGATGTTTGGGAAATAGTGTGGCATTTATGGAAAAATAGCAGGATAGAGGATTGCGGAGTGGACACGCATGCAATAAAATCCCACCTATCATTTATGAAGGATGATAAATTCTGAGTGGGATATTGGGAAAAGGGCTAGAAGTTAAAGAGATACAAAGGCAAGGTTAGGTAAGAACGGGACCTGGGTCTAGTCAGTCGGACTGGAGCCTCCTTCGACTAGACTTGAGGGGGAGGCTTGTGATATGGTGCATGATAGAGGGGTCAGATAGCTAACGTGGTCAGAAGTCAAGCCTACGTGGCGGTCAGAAGTCAAGCCCACGTGGCGATCAGATGTCAAGCCTACATGGTGGTCAAAGGTCCAACCTATGTGGTGGTCGAAAGCCCAGATCACAGGGCGGTCCTGGTCGAGCATAAGTTGCGTGTAGGGGTTAGGCCTACATGGCAAAAAGGAACTCGGAAGGTAGGATGTACAGCTCAGGATAGGCGGACCCAGCCTTACAAGTCAGGACTTACAAGATACAGGATAAGACATGCAGAACAGGGACGTACAATTCAAGATAGGCAGACTCAAGCTTACAGGTCAGGACTTACAGGATACAGGATAAGACATGCAGAACAGGGACGCACAATTCAAGATAGGCAGACTCAGGCTTATAGGTTAGAACTTACAGGATACAGGATAAGACATGCAAAACAGGGACGCACAATTCACGATAGGCGGACTAAGGTAGACTAAGGATTATAGGTCAGGACGTACAGGTCAGGGGTTAGGCCTACATGGAAAAAAGGAACTCGGAAGGTAGGATGCACAACTCAGGATAGGCGGACCCAGGCTTACCGGTCAGGACGTACAAGATACAGGATAAGACATGCAGAACAGGGACGTACAATTCAAGATAGGCGGACTCAGGCTTACAGTTCAGGACTTACAGGATACAGGATAAGACATGCAGAACAGCGTACAATTTAGGATAGACGAACTCAGGCTTACAGGTCAGGACTTACAGGATACAAGATAAGACATGCAGAATAGGGACATACAATTCAGGATAGGGCGATTAAGGCTTAAAGGTCAGGACTCACAGGTCAGGGATTAAGCCTACATGGCAAGAAGGAACTCGGAAGGTAGCATGTACATCTCAGGATAAGCAGACTAAGGCTTCTAGGTCAGGACTTTCAGGATAAGAAGATAAGACATGAAGAACATGATATGTAGACCAGGACGTACGGTTTATAACTTACAAGATAAAAGACGAAGTAGGGTCATGCATACAGGAAGAGACGTAAGGAACGACCAACGAAAGCCTCGTTTGGCAGGGCGGTAAGCGTAAGTCTGGAGTTACTGGGATTTACCGAATGGCAAATGTAGAACTGGACATACAGATCTGGATCTATGGGGCAATAAACACAGGATAGGGAATGCAGGTCTGTGCCCATAGGTCAGGGATTAGGCCTACATGGCAAGAAGGAACTCGGAAGGTAGGATGTACATCTCAAGATAAGCAGACTAAGGCTTCTAGGTCAGGACTTACAGGATAAGAAGATAAGACATGAAGAACATGATATGTAGACCAGGACGTACGGTTTATAACTTACAAGATAAAAGACGAAGTAGGGTCATGCATACAGGAAGAGACGTAAGGAACGACCAACGAAAGCCTCGTTTGGCAGGGCGGTAAGCATAGGTCTGGAGTTACTGGGATTTACCGAATGGCAAATGTAGAACTGGACATACAGATCTGGATCTATGGGGCGATAAACACAGGATAGGGAATGTAGGTCTGTGCCCATAGGTCAGGGTTTGTAGGTACAGGGACCTAGTCCAGGGTTAACGAACCTGGGTGGGCACGCACTACACGACAATCAAGTCAGGGAATCATAACAACCTGTTAGAGAATAATCACTGCATGTCAAGGAATATGCTAATGGTCTAAGGCTCATTGCCCACCGATCCCTCCTCAGGCCTATAGGAAGATGCCGAATGTCATTCACCGCCAGACAAACCTTGACACCCGACATTCCCTGACACTCGTCAGACTCCAGAAGTACCCACTACCATATAAAAAGGGAGGTTTTTTTACCTTACGCAGGTACACTCACTCATCTTTTGACATTCGTCCTTTACTTTTCATCCTTTCGTTTCATTGTACTTCTGAGGAAAAAGTACCCGACTTGAGCGTCAGAGGACCTGACCCGGGGATTTTTTCCCTGGTTCTTGGTCTCTAACGATCTGGGTGCTTGTCTGAGTGTGCGCAGGAGAACCCCACCTCGTCATCCTAATCATCGTCTTCCGTCATCCCCCCGCGATAACCCTCACAGGAAGTACAGCGGCAGCGATGCATCTCAACGACCCTCGTTAACACCGACGACAGCACAGCCGGCCTCCATCCGACTCAGCTTCCGGACAGGATCAATCCACATTCTCGAGACGGCGCTTGTCGTGCCCATTCTCCAAGTCAATGCCATTTGGGGCGACGAGAGGCGAGTTCTCGAGGAGGATCCCAATCTAACATCTCTTCGTCCTCTTCCTCCCTCCCGGAACGCAAAGTTTTGATCTTTCTGATACCGCACAGCGAATTCAACGACATATTCGATCTGGAGCACTTCAAGAAGGTTCTTTCAGACGACGTCAAGGTGGTGTCGCCGCTGCCGTCGACTCACATCAGAATGAGGCCGGGGGTGGAGAACCAGCTCCCTCTCCACGCCTCCCCTCAGTTGATCGAGAAAAGATATCTCAAGAGAGTAAGTATTTCATCGCCCTTCAATCTCATGGCCTCCATTCTTCTCCTCGTAATCGAAGCTTGATCAGAAAAATTGAACCGTTAACCGATCCTGCAATTTCGTCACCATCATGCTTGCTGAAATGTAGCTATCATGAACAATCGGGAGGCTCAGGATGACTTTTTCCCTTGATTCCCGATCGAAAAAGGAGTTCGAAAAATTAAAATTTGGATTTTGACAACGGTAGGCTTGATCTCTCACCGTGTTTCTGCAGCTGAACAGAGATGGTGTTCTTCTTCTCAGAGGCTTAGATTCCAGATTATCCAAAGATCTCCCTCCAGATCTCCAAAAGCTTCGATGCATAGTAATCTTTTGTACGATTCCTGTAATAGAATCGTCGAAATGGCGAAGCACAAGCTATTGAAATCTCTCCTTCGATTGTTCAAGGTTGAGTTCCATGCCCTGAGATTTGCTGCGCCGATCCAAGAGTTCGGGGATAAGCTCGCCAGTAGGATGCGCAGCAAGGGACCTTACCTCGCGCTGCACCTACGGTTGGAGAAGGACGTGTGGGTGCGCACCGGGTGCTTCCCCGGACTCAGCCCGGAATACGACGAGACCATCCGCCGGGAGAGGAAGCTACGACCGAAGGTCCTCACAGGAAGATCGAACATGACGTTCCACGAGCGCAAGCTTGCCGGATTCTGCCCGTTGAACGCTCTGGAGATCACCAGGCTCCTGAAAGCACTCGGAACTCCCAGGGACGCAATGATCTACTGGGCCGGCGGGCGGCCACTGGGCGGCGCTGAGGCGCTGCGGCCTCTGACCACCGCGTTCCCGAATGTCTACAACAAGGAGAGCATCTCTTCGCCGGGCGAGCTGCGGCCGTTCGCGAGCCGGGCGTCGGTGCTGGCTGCGGTGGACTACATAGTCTGCGAGCAGAGCGACGTGTTCATGCCGTCGCACGGCGGGAACATGGGGCACCTGATGCAGGGCCACCGGGCCTTCGCCGGGCACAGGAAATTCATCACTCCGAACAAGCGACAGATGCTGCCGTTGTTCCTTGATGCCTCTCTTCCGGAGCGTGAGTTTGAGCGGATCGTGAAGGAGCTGCACTGGGGATCGACGGGGCAGCCGGAGTGGCGCACTGGCAAGGCCAGCAAGGACGTGACTGCTTACCCTATCCATGAGTGCATGTGTAAGGGAACGAGCGCAGAGGTGAGGAGATGACAGATGACTACGCAGTGGAAAAGCTCTGCTCTCTTTCTATCAAATTCAGTGTGCTCTTGAGGGAGAAGATGCTTTTGGATTGAGAACCCAGAGGAAAATCTGAGCACGATCATCATAGTTCTATTGGTGGTAAAAAAAGACGAATACGTTCGCCCTCAGCGTTTCCGTCAACCTGTCATAGGGTCAACACGGAGGATGTTCAATGATCGTCATAGTTCCATTGATCGTCCAAATTCAACATTCGCTTGTACATTATTGATTTGTATAAGTTCCTAATATTTTGTGGAAGATGTTCAATCATGGGTCAGATGGGCCGGTGTGCTAGGCCAAGTTCTTCGTGATTGGCAGTGCTGGAGGAGGATTATTATGTATTGGATCTCCAATAGGATGCTTTTTTCATTCTTAGGTTTAATTTTTGATAGTGTTGTGTCTAGATGTTCATTGTTGAGGAATTAAATTCTCAACCTTGTATTTTGCTATATGTTGTATTAGATATGAGATGTTTTTCTCCCTCCGCGTTATAAAGAGAGACAAATGAGGAACGAGACTTCCATATGCTTTTTTTATAATGATAATTCATGTATTTAACTCGTACAATCCGATTAATCTTGTAGGTGATTGGTCCCATTGTCATAAAAATTTTTCATAGGTCATCGGAAAGCACAGATAGATTTTGACAGACGGCTCAATGCCACAAGTAATTTGAATTCTTCAAATATAATGCGTTACAATGAGATTTAAACACTCCAATATTTGGTTAAAAGGGAGAGGGCGAATAGTAAATGCCTCATAATTGAAAATCTCATATAATACAAAAAGCAAACCAATTCAAATTGTGTGGTACAAAATGTTGGATCAGGGGATGAATTGCACCTTGATCTCCAAACAAGTAATTCAAATTGTGCTTATGTTTATTGCAAATCAGAGTATGCACATGAGAATATAAAATAATTTGCTAACGTGGTTCAAATTCTAGGTTTTATTCCATGACTTATCGATTCATTTGGTGGATCAAACTCAAATTTCACTATGTAAAAGAACTCTATTTTGAGAGTTTACAGAAATCTAGCATAGAATATTAATTTTTTTATTTATAAATATAAAATTTATGCACAAGAAAGTTATTACTGATTGAGAACTAAAGCCTTTAGAATAATCTTCCATAGTCAAATACTTACTTTGTTGTCTATATGATAAAAAATAAGATAAGTTGTTCGTCTCAGCGCCTCTATCAATCCATCTTTAGATTAACACAGAGGAAATAAATTATAGATAATTACTAATCATTAGTATAAATAGTCAAGATATATAAAAAAACATATAAATAGTCAAGATATATAAAAAGACATGCCAGCCACTTCAAGTTAATAATACTTCATATTTTAATCACCATACCACCATAAGAAAAGACTTATTTTCTCTTGCTCGTTAAGAAAGATCTCCTCTAAATATTCCTCATTTATGGAGAGGTCTCCTCTCCGAAATCTTGCTTTACCAAAAGATCTTGGTAGACTTGGATCTATTTAAATTTTTGCATTTACACCTTTGACAAGACTTTTGCATTTACACCTTTTGACAAAATCCGTCAATGAACATAACATCAATCTAACTTAAAATCTTTTGTCAAATATATCAAAATAACTAAATAAAAATTGATTACTTTCGGTATGATTACATAATAAGTAGGATTAAAATGACACAAAGGAAGACTAGACATTACTTATTTATGGAATTTGGCAAAACTTTTAGATGATCTTTTAGGACTAAGATTGTTAGGATTTGTGCGAGTTAGGGGCGATGAATAGCTTTGATCGCTTCTTATAGTTGCTTTGTGCTCGTTGTTAAATGTGCAGTGGAAATTTGAATCAACTTTAACTCCACATATATAACTTCGAGATTTTACTTGATATTGGCCACCTAGGTGATTAATACAAGGGTCCACTCCAACAATCACTTCCATTATGAATGCCCTCCCCCTTAGAAATTTTTTGGAGGTGGAGAAGCCTCGTACAAATTTATTTTTACAAGAAAACGACAAAAAAAAAATGATTATAAAAGAAATTGAAAATGACTTTACAATGAAGAATCTTACTTTGTTTGCTCTTTTCTTGCTTTAGATTTTCTTTTAGTGGTTGGAAATGCAGCAATACTTTGTCTCGAAATACTCAAGAATGAATCCCTTCTAATCTCCATGAAACCCCCTTTTCTAGGGTTGCTTTCCAGGTTAAAAACGCATTCCAATCGATTGATCTTATCCACAATTGATTGCCACATCAGATCTGACCATTCAAACCTGTAGAACAATTCTTTTTACTCGACCAATTAATTGGTGAACCATATAAATAGATTGTCAACTTCCAATCAATTGACTCAATCGATTCCAAAATCTTCTGTTCGCAGAGAAATCACTACCAATTGATTGGCAATGCTAAATTAATCTACTAATTGATTCAGCAAGCTTTTGTTCGAATGAGAAACTTAGGTCAATCGATTGCCTTAGGCCAATCAATTATACTAATCGATTATCCAACCCCTAAACCATGAATTCCGAATTTAGAGTTTACCAATCAATTGTCACATCATCCCAATTGATTGGTAACCTTAAATTCAGTCTTTTCAAGGCTGAATTTATGTCTTGACTGGTATCCAATTGACCTCAACCTACCAGGACTTCCTTTGCTCAACATCCAATCATATGTGACATGTTGCGACTTTTCATTACCCAATATCTGATTAACCATGACTTATTGGGACTTTTTAACTAAGTGTTTGGTCAACCTTTGACCTACTTGGACTTTTCTCTTACCAACTTTTCATTGGACTTCTGATCACTAAGTGCCCTGTAAAATATCGAAAATGGGCGAATCACCATAAGGGAATTTTTTGAAATTTTTAGGAATTTTTCGGAGACCGTATGACTTCGGTTACGGGGATAAAAATTGGGTCCCGGAAAAGACTATTTAGGCTACCCCATTTAAGCGAGGAAATATTTGATTTTTTTCTTTTTATTTTCCTTTCCTTTTTCTTTTATTCTTTTCCTTCCCCCGCTGAACCCATGCCCGAGCCATCCCCGACGCCCTCCCCTTTTTATTTTCCTTTCCTTTTTCTTTTATTCTTTTCCTTCCCCCGCCGAACCCGTGCCCGAGCCGTCCCCGACGCCCCCCCCTTCCCTTCTCCTCTCTCGATCTTCTGCCCTAACCGCTCCTTTTCCCAACCGGCGCCACACGTGGCGATTTCTCCTTCCCTCACGTACAAAATCGTGGGCCGAGGGTGTTTGCATCTTCTTCTTCTTCTTCGTCTCCTCCAACCTCGCAACGTTGCTCCTGTAACACCCACGAAATAATAAGCTATGCCTATGCGTATTTTTTCTTTTAGAATAAAAGGGAAATGGAAATAGAACAAAAAAGAAATAAAAAAGAAAGAGAAGTTAAGGTTTGAACCTTGAACCTCCCACAAATGATAAAGTTAAAGTGGTGTATAATAACCACTAGAATCATGAATGACACATGAATAACAAAGAATGGAAATTATAGATAAAGGTAAAGAGTATGATTAAATAAGGGAACAAGAGAAAGACAAGTGGCTTTCCTCCTCTTTCTCTTGGTTAAGAAAAGAAGCAAGCAAAGAACAAGTTGCTTTTTTCTTCCTTCTCTTGCTATTTTCGTGGGAATGAAGAGAGTGAGAAGATAGAGAAGGCAAGGGGATGAATTGGGACACTTTTCATCCTCATTGGGAATAAATAAGAATGAGAGAAGAAAAGGGAAAGAAAGTTTGGTTAATTCTTCCTCCTTCTTCTTCCTCCTCCATTTTCTTCTCCTTCTTCCTTCTCCACTGAGATCTAAAGCTCTACCTCTCATCTCCGAAACCCAAGCTAAAGTTTCCTTCCTAAGGAAACTAGCTCACAAGAAGGAGTCCTCAAGACCTACTCCTTACAAACAAGAGAAAACAAAAGGAAGAACAAGAAGGGGGAAGCTTTCTTCTTCCTCTTCACAAGGGTACCATCTTCCTTAGGAAAAACAAGCAAGAGGATGTAAGTATCCCCTCACCTGTGGTACAAGTTGTTTATGTGTTTTCCATGAGGTTAGAATGCTTAAAAACTTAGGGTCACTTCTTGAACTTTCGGCCAAGACATGAATAAAAGATTTAGAGAAGTTTAAGACCTAACTAAGCATGCTCACTATGTTCTTATGATATGTACCCTAGTATGGATAAAAAGTTAATGTTTCTTATGCTTGTATGCTTACCTAAAACTTAGATCCATGCTCTTGAACTTTCGGCCAAAGTGTGAATAAAAGATTAGGAAGACTTAAGACCTAAACTAAACATGCTCACTATGTCCTTATGATATGTACCCTATGATAAGAGATTAGTTTGGTGTTCTTATGCTTGTATGTAGCTTAAAACCTAAATTCATGCTCATGAAGTGTTCGGCCATGATAGAAGTAATTGACTAGGAGAGGTTAAAAATTTAGTCTACCATGATCATGACTTGCTTATTAATATATTATGAAGAGTACTTAGTGTTTTCACACTTGTATGTTGATTGGAACCTAAATGCATGACATCTTAGGGAATTAGGGTTTCGGCCATGATAGAAATGAAGACCTAGAAGTATTTAAAAATTTAAGCTATCATGCTAATGACTTTCCTTATGAAAAGGTAGGAAGATTTTCTTAGGGTTTCATGCTTGTATGTTGTTTGGAACCTTGATGTATTGCACCTTAGGGTTTCGGCCATGATGAGAATTAAGACCTAGGAGAGCTTAAAACTTACTCTAACATGCTCATGACTCTTCTTATGACATGATATAAAGCTAACTTAGGGTTATCATGTTTGAATGTTGCTTGAAATCTAGATACATGTCTCCTTATGTTTCGGCCATGATAAATTTTAGGGTCCAAGGAAGCTTAAAATTAAATCTAGCATGCTCATGAATTCCCTTATGATATGATATGAAGTTAGTTTGATATTTTTATGCTTGTATGTTGTTTAGAACTTAGTTTCATACCCCTAAATTTTGGCCATAACCAAGTTAAAAGACCTAGGGAGCTTAGGACCTAAACCAAATATGCTCATTATGTTCTTAGTGATTTATGATGTGAAATTGGTTTAGGGTTCACATGCTTTTATGTTGTTTATAACCTAGAACTAGACATGGTAACTTTCGGCCATAACAAGACCAAGAACCTAGGGAGCTTAGAACCTAAACCAAATATGCTCATTATGTTCTTAATGATTTATGATATGAAATTGGTTTAGGGTTCACATGATTTTATGTTGTTTATAACCTAGGGCTAGGCTTGGAACTTTCGGCCACTACATGGAATCAGGGTTAGAGATCCAATTATGTTTTTACTATGTGTCTCATATGCTACAATATGAATGAAGAGATGATAGTTAAGGTTTTCTATGCATGATTATGTTTCCTATGATGCATTATATGTTCATTTATGTATGCTTATGAACCATGCATGATAATGACTCTCATGATGTGTTTTATGCTCAAGTATGCATGCTTTATGATATGACAAGTAATATGCTCATTTATGTATGCTTGTGAATCATGCATTATGATGATTCTTATGATGTGCTATATACTCAAGTATGCATGCTTTATGACATGATAAGTAAAGGCCTAAGAGTTGTTTCCTTATTAAGTGGGACTAAGAGCACTCTTTACGATATGATAAGTAAAGGCCTAAGAGTTGCTTCCCTATTAGTTGGGACTAAGAGCACTCTTCATGATATGATAAGTGACTATGACATGTTATTTTACTTTGTATGACTTGTACCAAGGGTGAGCTCCATAAGTGCTCCTAGGCCGACGGACTATGAACGGGTCTAGTAAAAAGGGATGGGCTCCTTAGTACGCCCCTAGGTCGACGGTCGTAGTACGGACCTAGTTCCCTAGTAGGTTCGGGGCTAGCTACCCTGTCCTAGGGATTGCGCGCATTTATGTATGTATGTGGTACAAGCCAGACCCTCATGATAATATTATGTTCAAGTATTATATGATATGTTTTAAGACATCTTGCACATGACATGACACATGTTTTAAAAGACATCTTGCATGATATAATAAGTTATGATATGATATACTCTTATGATTTATATGACATGATGCTTTTTTATTTATGATATGATATATCATGATGTTTCTTTATGATATGATATGCTCTTATGATTTATATGACATGATGCTCTTTTATTTATGATATGATATATCATGATATTTCTTTATGATATGATATGCTCTTATGATTTATATGACATGATGCTCTTTTATTTATGATATGATATATCATGATATTTCTTTATGATATGATATGCTCTTATGATTTATATGACATGATGCTCTTATGATTTATGATATGATATAGCATAATGTTCTTTATGAGATGATATGTTATGATGCTATGTTTACATGATATAATGTTTAGATGATTATGTCTCAATTGCTATATGATAATGTGATTATGCTATGAAATACGTTTTTTTGTGAGTAGAAAAGGATCTTACTAAGCATGTGTGCTTATAGCTTACTTTCCTTGTACCGCCGATAAAGACAAAGAATGGATAAACTAAGGGAGTCGCAGGAGGGGCAAGAGATGTGTGTGGTGGTGGCTCAGCTAAGAAAAAGAAATAAGATTTGCTTATGTTATTTTATGTTTACATGAACTAAGTTTATTTATGTTAATGTTTCGCATGATTTCATAATACTTATTCATGTTTATGATAGAATATGACATCGTGACCTAAATAAGTACTTCCGCTGTTTTATATTAAAAAAGAAGTTTATTAATATGCATGTATGTTTTCCCCTTGCAAGTAAGTAACCCCGCCCCATTAGCAGGAGGGGCGGGCGTTACAGCTCACTCTTCGTGAGTTACTGCCGCGCCACCGACGGACCTCACCATGCCCTAGTTTTCTTCGCGACTTCTTCCCTGGGCGATCGACGACTCTTCCCTCAACCGATCCCTTCCCTTCTGCCGGTGATGCCCTCGTGTGCTCGAGGCAGTAGTGTCGCCCCCCTTCTTCACAGCACCGATCATCTTCCTCTCCCTCGCGATGCCAAATTAGCCGGCCGCCGATCACCAGCCACCGGACGCTGAGCCACTGCGTCACTAATTCGGTCACTTCGGTCGATCACCGTGCCGCCTTCCTTTGCTCCGGCTCGGTACTGTAGTAGCCACTGCCTATCTGTGCCCTAGTTTTGGTCATCGCCGGCTTAGATCTACTGTCTTGTGCTCAAGCTTCCATTTCACACACGGTAAGCATCCCTGGTTGTTTCCATCAGTAAGCTACTAGGGTATGATTGCTACGTGTTGTTTTGGATTAGTGATCTCTATTTCTTGGTTTCGCCTTGAACTGAACAGAAGGAATTCCAGGAGGTGAGGTTCTGTGTACTAGGGTATCCTGTTGGTGGACAACAAGTTGATCATGGCAGAGAGGTAGATTCCAGTAGTGTTTCCTTGCCGGCAGCACTCCAACCAGCAACCTTATCGGCTGTGAATCGAGGTAAGGAGTAGGGATTTAGTAACATGTTGTGGATAATGGATCTTTGTGGTGGATCATGGTGTAATTTGATCATTTAGTAGTTGATTGTGCTTAGAATTATTTGTTTAGATTAATCTAATGGGATGATTAGGGTTAAGGTAAATAACCCTAGTCAACTGTTGGATTTATTTTAGGTTTGGATTATTAATCTAATGGGTTGATTGGGGATTAGGTAACTAACCCTAATTAACCGTTGGATTTAATTTAGGTAGGTTGAGGTTTATGGTTTAGGATTTTTCCTTAAATTGTTCTTAAGGATTTTTATTTAACTATTCATTTGAGTTGTAGCTAAATAAAGTATATATATTGGTGACACAGGACTTTGATGCGAGACGAGCATCTCGACGTCGGATTTGGACCGGATTGGACCTTTCTATTGGAGGCGGGTACTTTGACTTATCTTTTTAGATATGTCATTTGATATGCATAGTAGTTTTTAACAAGTAGTAATAATTATGTTTCTTATCTACATCGGGTTGTCACTACCGGATACCTGTTACATGCTTGTTTTTGCTTACCTATTTTGCATTCCATGTTAATACCCACCTAATTTTTTTTCTTTTTATTTTCCTGTCCATGGCTTTCACTTTTTGTTTCGAAAAATCAATGAATAACACAGCGGAAATAAAGTAAACAAGAACAAATGCAAACACCAATGATTTACTTGGTTCGAAGCTTGTAGCGACTCCTACTCCAAGGCTCACGCTCGTTGAGTGTTTACTTTGGGCAACAACAATAATCGCGTAAATATTACAAGAAGAATATTACAATTTAACTAAACTGAAATTATACCGATAACAGGAATTTGAAATTCGCAGCTTCGGGTCATCGGGGTCTTGTTATGGCTCAGTCGGATCATCTTGTTAGCATCAAATAGTTGAAAGATGCTCAGAAAAAGTGATTGATCATGTTGTTGCTCGAGACCTCCTTATAAAGCCCACTGAGGGTGCCTTCAACCTCCTTGAGGGCACCCTCAACTCTGTTGGTGCAATATCCCTCAGGTCAAGGTTGACTTGGTTGACCAAGCTTGAGTCTTGGTTTGGGTTTCGATGTTTGACAATACAAGATTTCGATGATATGGACAAGTGCAGGCGCAATTGTTCATTTGGAGAGATTATTTGGTGCAATTCCCCTCTGATCAGGGTCTGATCAGGTTGGTTGAAGAAGAGTCAAATAGGTCAAGGTTGACCAGATACTTGACTGGGAAGTCCTGACTTGGATGTTAGGCAGAAGGAAAATCCTGGTGAGTGAAGCCAGGTGAAAGACCTAGTGAGTGAAGCTAGGCAGAAGGAAAATCCTGGTGAGTGAAGCCAGGTGAAAGACCTAGTGAGTGAAGCCAGGTGAAAGACCTAGTGAGTGAAGCTAGGCAGGTTGAAAGTCCCGGTGAGTGAAGCCAGGCAAGGGAAAATCCAAATGGATCAAGGCTGATCGGACATCTGATGTTGGGAAGTCCAAGTAGGTCAAAGGATTGACTGGATACTTGGCATGAGGAAATCCAGATGGGTCAAGGTTGACCAGACGTCTGGTGAAAATCCAAGTACGTCAAGGGAGTGACCGGATACTTGGCATGATGAGGAAAAGTCTAAGTGGGTTAAAGGGATTGACCGGACACTTGGTAAGGGAATCCTAGCAGGTCAAGTGTAACCGGATGCTAGGCATGATGAACCAATAGGTCATGGATTGACCGGATGTTGGTTTGGGGGCTTGATACTTGGTTTTGGATAAAAACCAATGTCTGGATCGATCAGCCGATCGATTGGCTGATGGCCAATCGATCGGCCGATCGATTGGGAAGTTCCCCGCAACAAGCCTCGAGTGGGAAAGTCGCAGAGCGCATAAAACGTCTCTGGATCGATTGGTCGATCGATCCAGAGACCCCAATCGATCAGTGGATCGATTGGGGTGGCGCGTTTTTATGTGATAAAGGATGGATCGATCAGCCGATCGATCCAGGCATTTCCTGCAGAGCGCAGAGGCACTCTGGATCGATCGACCAATCAATCCAAAGCCTCCCTGATCGATTGGGAGCAATCCAATCGATCGGGATCCGACCGTTGGCACAGATAAAGGCTGCAGGCGTGTGATTCCTTCGGTAGATTTTCACCGATTCATCCCAGATCTTCACTGTGCTCCTAGAGCTCCTCCAAAAAGTTCAGATCGCCAGTTCTTAAAGGTGCTTGGAGGTTTTCCAAGTCAAGAGGCGGATCTACAGCTGAAGAAGAAAGCTAGGGTTAGGGTTTTTTATACTCATTGTAAGCTTTTGCTTGTATTTGTGTATCCTTTCCCTTTCTTCTTGTAGTGTGAACTTGTAGGGCTTCTCCGCCTTCGGTAGTTATCGAAAAGGAGTGTTTATTAGTGGAGGTGTGTGTGTGTGTGCGTGGATCCTTGGACTAGTCACCTCTTGTGAGGTGGATACCAAGTAAAATCTATTTGTTAGCGTTGTTGTAGTTGTTTCTTGTATTTCCGCTGCATATTGTTGAAGAAACAAGCAACGCCGACCACGAGCACGCGACGAGCTATTCACCCCCCCTCTAGCTACATTTTGGTCCTAACAAGTGGTATCAGAGCGAGGTCACTCTTCACCGAAATCATCGCCTGAAGGGGCAAACAAAACAAGCAAAGCTAGAGGGTGAAGAAGTTAGAGCAAATTCATCAAAGTCAAAGATTTCAAGAAGCTCAACTTCAAGATGCAATTCCATGATGGACTTGGATTTGACACACGGGTGCCTCCACCATTCACAATGACAAGCTTCGATCTTTGGAGATCAAGGATCGAAAATTTCTTGATGGTGGAGATAGAGCAATGGTTTGCTCTAATGGAAGGCTTCGAGGCTCCAAGAAATTCAAAGGGCAAAGTTCTCAAGAGAAGCAAATGGAGCCCGGAGCAAGTCCTAAGGTGCGAAGCAAATGACAAGGTAACCAAATTATTGGTTAATTTATTGCCTAGCACAATTCTATGCAAAATTAGACAATATGAAGATGCCAAAGAGCTTTGGAGCAAGTTGGCTAAGCTCCTTGAAGAACCCTCCACTGTACCGAATCAAGAGGAATCCAAAGAGGGTGACTCATTGGAGCAAGACCAAGAGGAGGACTCCGAAGTTGAGAGATGTTCAACTTCCAAAGAAGAAGTCCAAGAAGCTTCATCTTCAGAGGAATGTAGTGAAAAGGGCAAGGAGGGAGAATACTCCTTGTTCCATATACAAGATGAATATGAAGAAGCCTCCACCTCTAGGATTGAGGGGGAGCAATTTTTGGTGACGCCGGATCAAGAAGAAGGAGAAGCTTCTACATCCGGGTCAAGAGAAGAAGTGGAGGAAGAAGCTTTCACCTCCACAAGTCAAGCTAAATCAATGGGAGGAAAATCATTTGCGGATCAAGAGGAAGCCTCTACCTCCGGATCCAAAGGAGAAAGTGCCATCCCTACACATGAAGGTATAAGTGTGTCAATTAATAATAAAAATCATATCATATGCTTTGAATGTAGGGAACATGTGCATTACAAGAGTAAATACCCTAAATTGGCCAAGAAGAAGGGTCAAGTGGCATAAAAGGGCAAGGAGAAGCCCAAGGATACCATCCATAATACAAAGAAGAGCAAGGAGCACATTGTGTGTTTCTCTTGCAATCAAAAGGGGAATTACCGAAGTCAATGCCCTAAGGGGAAGAAAGTGGTCAAGGCTCAAGGAGAAAGCTCAATTCAAGGGGGAGCCTCCAAGGTAAAAAGAAAGGTAACTTTTATTGAACCTACCCCTTTAAATTATGGTAAAAAGCATGCTATTTCAAGTTTATATTATTTTAATGCTATTTACCATGAAAATAAGAGGCATGATAAAGTTAAGGAAAATCATGTAGATTATCATGCTAAAAACTCTCAACCTAGGTTTAGAAAGGTAGATAGGAATTTAGGCAAGGACCCTAAGGATTCTAGGTATTTGCCTAAGAAGAAGAAAAATCAAGGTTTTAGTGAAAAACCTAAGGTTGAAGAATTATGGAAGGAAAATCAAGTCTTGAGGTCAAGACTTGACAAATTAGAGAGGACTCTTCGAAAAATAACAAATATGGCACAAGGGTCCAAGAGTCAAAACCTAGGTCTAGAAGTATCAAAGTCATCCAATGGTCATAAGGGTTTGGGATACAAACCTAAAACCAAGAAGGATGTAATTTCTTACCATAGGATTCCATATAGTTATGGAACCAACCCTAGGTCTAGTGATCAAGTCAAGAATACTAGGAAGGTTATTCCTAAGAGTATTTTTGCAACAAACGTGACTAAGACTTCTAAGAAGTCTAAGAAAGTCACTAACAAGGTCACAAGGGAAGCAATCCCCAGAGTTGACCTAGAAAAGGTGACCAAGGCTTCTAAGAAGCCAAACAAGGTCACTAGGAAGGTATCTAGGAAAGTTATCCCTAGTGAGTACCTAGAGCATCCAAGGAGCACCAATAGGTTTTGAGTTCCTAGGAGCATCTTCTCTACCCCATAGATGTGTTAGAGAGTGTCAACTCTAAGTAAAAGGGTAGTTAACCTACTCATGAAGAAGTTGACACTCAAGGAGTATTTTCAAGGTTATTATTAACCTTTGGAAATGAAATGGATTTATGATTTACTCTTTGAAAGAGCAAAATGTGCCAAAAAATTTGAGAAGTATTGATTTTATTTTAAAAATGGCACATATTGGGAAAACATAAGGAAATACCAAGTTGAGATTTTGGTATTTTCTTAGTGCTACTCTTGTGGAAAAATGAAATATGTCAACACTTGAGGAATAAGTTTAATTTCAATTGGCATAAGTTAATCAAGAGAACTAGAAATGCCAATTTAGGTTTTGACATTTTCTTGGAGCGTTTAGAGGACAATCTAGGTTTAATTTTTAACTTAGCTAAGGTTTAAGGACACTTAGATAGGTAATCTAAGTATTTTATTTATGCTAAACCTTGCCATGATTGTTTGCCCATTATATGCCATGACATCATGTTTATTTTTGCACTCATATTTTATTATGAAAAACATAAAAATACCATGTCATGACATACATACATCATGTAGTTATAAGAAATTTTCTTTTGAAAATTATTTCTTTTTTATGTATGCCATAACATTATCATGCATTATGTTTATTTCTTTAAAATTAAGGACAAATGACATTTATCAACAGATGATATCAACAAATGACATCCTAGGTGGATGTTCAATATCCATAAAATGCCTCGATAGATATGCATGATCCCTAGATTAGGGCAAAACCAAATTTTTACATCTCACAAAGACCCATAAGGTGACTTGTATGTGTTTTAGTGCCCATTAGATACAAGTGAGATGTTAGGATGATGAACAAAACTCAAGATGTTGATTTAGTGCATTCTTTTGAGTTTTAAGTTCATCAAAACACATAGTTATGTGTTTTCCCATCATTGGGAAAGCTAATGTACAAGTCATGTGCATTAAGCCCAAGGAACATGGTGGGATATTGGTTTTTGAAAATCATTTAAAAATGTTTTTGGAAAACCTTGGTGAAGGCTATCTTTTGATAGTAATCATCATTGAATAGTTGAGCACAAACTTGAAGAAAACACTAAAATTTTTACAAGTTTTCAAGTTTGTGTCAATTTTTAAAAATATGAAGTATTTTCTTAGAAAACTATTTTTCCATGATACTATATGCCCTAAATAATGTCTATACAAATTTTCACGATTTTTGGAATTTTGTAGATTTTTCTAGAGGTTTCTGAAATTCACTGAAAGTGAATTTCAGAACTATCAGGCCTTCAATTGATCACCCGATTGATTGAAGGGTCTCAATCGATCGGGTGATCGATTGAGGGCAGGCTTCTCACGCAGAGAAGCTTCCTGGATCGATCCACCTATCGATCCAACCCTCCTGAATTGATCAGTGGATCGATTCAAGCTGGTTCAATCGATTGGAACCCAACTCCAATCGATCGAAGATGCTGATTTTGGCTGGGAATGCTTATTTTCAGTATTTTGAACCTATTTTAGTCTAGTTAACCATTCCAAACCCCTAAAAATACATTTGTATACATAAAAGGGTGTTTTCATGTTGAAAACAAGGATGGATTGGTTAAGGGAGACTAAGTAGAAGTTTACGTTGAGGTTGATTCAAATTTTGAACTTTTGAACCTCAAAACTTCTAAATTTGGGTTTCCTAAAGGTTTAGGGATTCCAAGTCATTGTTGGTGCAATGACAGAAGGTACGACCATGTCTTTAGGGGGAGGTACTCTTTAAAGACATGAAAATTATTTTTCATGAACCTTGGAAGGTGGTTAACTTTCCTTAGTGAAAGATGCTCAAGGTTGAGCATTGGTTTACAATGGAGAGTGGATATCTTCATTGTTTAAGTTGTGAATGCTCAAGGTTGGCCATTTGTCTACATTAAGGGAGAATGTAGGGTTAAGGATAGATGAAAGGTATGAGACTTTCATTATCGTGTTGATCACAACGAGTGAAGTTGTGAGCAACGATGAGCAACTCTTCAGGGGGACAGTCTCAAAGGGGAGAATGGGTCAACAAGTGAATTTATTGATGTGTGCCAATAGGGGGAGAAATGTAGGGTTTAAGTTAGGCCTTCATTATCTAAGAGGGAGTTTGCCTTCTTAGTGGGAGAATGTAGGGTTTAACTTACGCCTTCATTACCTAGTGGCATGAAGGAAGTTGAGGCTATGAGAATTAGCCTAACTTAAATGAGGTATTGTCAAACATCAAAAAGGGGGAGATTGTTGGTGCAATATCCCTCAGGTCAAGGTTGACCTGGTTGACCAAGCTTGAGTCTTGGTTTGGGTTTCGATGTTTGACAATACAAGACTTCGATGATATGGACAAGTGCAGGTGCAGTTGTTCATTTGGGGAGATTGTTTGGTGCAATTCCCCTCTGATCAGGGTCTGATTAGGTTGGTTGAAGAAGAGTCAAATAGGTCAAAGTTGACCAGATACTTGACTGGGAAGTCCTGACTGGGATGTTAGACAGAAGGAAAATCCTGGTGAGTGAAGCCAGGTGAAAGACCTAGTGAGTGAAGCCAAGTGAAAGACCTAGTGAGTGAAGCTAGGCAGGTTGAAAGTCCTGGTGAGTGAAGCCAGGCAAGGGAAAATCCAGATGGATCAAGGCTGATCGGACATCTAATGTTGGGAAGTCCAAGTAGGTCAAAAGATTGATTGGATACTTAGCACGAGGAAATCCAGATGGGTCAAGGTTGATCAGACATCTGGTGAAAATCCAAGTAGGTCAAGGGAGTGACCGGATACTTGGCATGATGAGGAAAAGTCCAAGTGGGGCAAAGGGATTGACCGGACACTTGGTAAGGGAGTCCTAGCAGGTCAAGGGTGACCGGATGCTAGGCATGATGAACCAACAGGTCATGGATTGACCGGATGTTGGTTTGGGGGCTTGGTACTTGGTTTTGGGCAAAAACCAATGTCTGGATCGATCAGCCGATCTATTGGCTGATGGCCAATCGATCGGCCGATCGATTGGGAAGTTCCCCGCGATAAGCCTCAAGTGGGCAAGTCGCAGAGCGCACAAAACGTCTCTGGATCGATTGGTCGATCGATCCAGAGACCCCAATCGATTAGTGGATCGATTGGGGTGGCACGTTTTTACGCGATAAAGGCTGGATCAATCAGCCGATCGATCCAGGCATTTCCCACAGAGCACAGAGGCACTCTAGATCGATCAACCAATCGATCCAAAGCCTCCCCGATCGATTGGGAGCAATCCAATCGATCGGGATCCAACCGTTGGCACAGATAAAGGCTGCAGGCGTGCGATTCCTTCGGTAGATTTTCACCGAATCATCTCAAATCTTCACTGTGCTCCTAGACCTCCTCCAAAAAGTTCAGATCGCCAGTTCTTGAAGGTTCTTGGAGGTTTTCCAAGTCAAGAGGCGGATCTATAGCTGAAGAAGAAAGCTAGGGTTAGGGTTTTCTATACTCATTGTAAGTTTTTTGCTTGTATTTGTGTATCCTTTCCCTTTCTTCTTGTAATGTGAACTTGTAGGGCTTCTCCGCCTTCGGTAGTTACCGAAAAAGAGTGTTTATTAGTGGAGGTGTGTGTGTGTGTGCGTGGATCCTTGGACTAGTCACCTCTTGTAAGGTGGATACCAAGTAAAATCTATTTGTTAGCGTTGTTGTAGTTGTTTCTTGTATTTCCGCTGCATATTGTTGAAGAAACAAGCAACGCCGACCACGAGCACACGACGAGCTATTCACCCCCCTCTATCTACATTTCGGTCCTAATAAACTCCGCTTATTTCGCAGCGAAGATAAGGGCTGAAGAAGTCGCCGCTCATCCTCTTGAAGGCGCCTCCAATGCCATGGAGGGTGCCTTCAAGCCCATCCGAGGCGCCTTAGCACTCCTTGAGGGCGCCTCTAGCTTGACTTCGCGCGCTCCTTCTTCCAAAGCATCCGAGGCGCCTCCAAATTCCATGGAGGTGCCTCAAACACTATTCATCCGGGGGTTTGAGGTGTCGAACAAAGTTAGCATAATAATAATATAAAAATAAATGTTCGACACTCACCAGACAGTCTGGTTTTGACTTCGGATTTCCGTCCGAAAATCTTAGGTCGAACCGACGCCTACTGTTCCCTCAGTGGGGAACATATCCTTACCTACTCCACTTAGGAGAGTATACATGTTGCTAGTCCGGTCCTCCAGACCGACTGGAGTTTTGCTCAGCGTCTGAAGTTTCCGGTCTTCATGCTGGACATCCGCTCCATGACCTGTCCAGACTTTACCTGGTTCTCGACACTAGAATTTCAACCTAGGGTTTCCGCCCCCTAGGATTTTTGCCCGAAGCTTCGACCCGCCAAGACTTCTCGCCTAGGGCTACCACCCCCTAGTACCTAGGGTTACTGTCGCTAGGGTTTTCCCTTTACCTAACCGCAGTTAGGACTTTTCTTCACCTAGGGTTACCACCAGGACCTAGGGTTACCACCCCTTAGGGTTTTCTGCCTACCTAACCACAGCTAGGACTTTTGCCTAGATACACTTAAGACTTTCCTACAAACTCATTCACATATGTTAGATAACAAAACAACTTAACTTTGAACCCTTTGACATAATCAAAAGACAGGTTCGATTGTCGGATGCTTCCCGCACCAACATATTATTCTCATTTATGTGTGATGCACTTGTGGTTAATGTTACTCTAGAACTTACTTTAATTCTTTCAAGACCATATTATTGTTGAGGATCTAAGGCCAGCTAGAAAGGGAGGATGAATATACATTCTTCGAATTCTTTCTCCTAAAACTTGTTAGTGCTTAATGAAAACTAAATAAGAATACAAACGCTAACAAGATCGATGTAACATGGTTCGGAGATTGTCTGTTCCTACTCCATAACTTGTCCTTGAGGTGGATGAACCTTCAATCCTTCGGTGGATTAGTCTCTGGCAATCTCCAACTAAATGAGCTCCTTCTAGGTGGAGAAAAACCTCCGACATGGAAACTCTTCTTCTTTATAAGATTGGGAATTAGGTGTAGGAAGAAGAGTGAAGGCTTTGGAATCTTGGAGGTAAAGACTAGGAGTCTATAATCAAAATAGTAACCTCCTTCAATGCCCCAATTTCCTATAAATAGAGTGGAAAGAGTTGATTACTTATTAACTCATTTCCTGCACACCAGTTGACTGGCAAACTCATTTGTCGACTGGTGCTACCGTTGGATATAGCCAACGACTACTTCGTAGAATCAAAGATTTTGCCAATGATCACCAACATCCACTTACCAATCGACTAGTAAAGATACCAACCGACTGGTAGCTTCTTGCTAAGTGAATAGAATACCTTTGTTCACTCCCAATCGATTTTTCAATCAACTAGACAAGTTGACTGCCAATTCCATCAGTCGACTAGTCTTGATTACACACCAACTCTCATCCTCTCTAGAGTTTCCCTTTAAAACCCTCTTTGTCGACCTTCATCCCTCAGATTTACTCAAGCCCGCGACTCCTCTCCATGCATCCTTCATGTTGCCTTGAAGTCCACATCCTTCGGCTCAACTCTATTACTCCTTGTTTGGAAGTCCCTCGGATATCTTCCACATCATCCTTAACCTACCTCAAGGACCCGAGCTCTAGGATGAGCTTCCCAAGATTGGTTGCACCAAGCTTTTCATATGTGGTTTACTAAGTCCTGCATGACTCAAGCACATATATTAAACCAATATGAAACCTAACTTAAACTTTTTGACAAACATCAAAACCATGATCGTACCTGATCAAACCTAGGTCGATTGCACCCACAATCTCTCCCTTTTTGATGTGTGACAATATATTTAAGTTAGACATAAATAACAACTTGAAAATTATAAGTGTAATGCAAAATATGAAGCATAAAACCAAGCTCCTCCTTAACATATGCTCTAACACTTTAATTTTCAAGTTTTGTACAAATATGGAGAAATAAGTTTCTAACCTAAGCCTTCCCACTTCTACCCCTTTGACACCATCAAAAAGATTGCACTCAAACAAACATGAACAATATGGTATCAATTTTGACTTAATTTGAACCAAGTTTAATTTCTAAAAATACAAGAAAAATGATGAAAAATATAATCACCAGTCAGTTCAAATTTAAGCTTCTGAAGCCAACTTCAAAATTATATAGAAAAATCTATAAAATTTGAAAAATTATGAAATTTTAAAAATATATTTCTTTTAATGTCCTCTACCAAGTAAAAATATATTTTCATGAAAATTTATTATATTTTTAAATTTTGACAAAAACCTTGAAAACCACTCAAGTTTATATCAACTTTAAAACTTATTTTGAATTCTTATATTTTTCAAAAACTAAGACACTATTTTTTAAAAATAGAATTATTTTCAAAACACTTAAAATGTCAAACTATGATCTATAGGTAAGATACTCATTAATTAAATATTTTCTTTCCCCATAGTTGGTCAATGATCACTAAAATTTGATGCAATTCATAACTCATTAAAATGTCATAAGCATAAGTGAATTAAATGTATCATCCTAGCATCTCACATCCTTGTCTAGAGTTATAAAAGAAAATCATTGTGAGATGAAATGATCGAATCTTCCCCCTTTAGGTCTTAAGTCAACCATTTTTCAAACATTTGAATTATAAAATTTATGGTTGATTAAACCCTAAATCCTCTAACCCTTGAGGATTGATTTTGACATCCAATAGAAGTTCTTTATAATTGTGTTAACCAAATATTCCTTGAAAATTCATTTTCTATCTATGGTCTTTGTTTTGATTGCCCCTAGAAATTAGACAATGGTAGGGTTTATCCTTGTTGAATTCCTCATAACCTAATCCCTTTGCTTAAAACTAGCCCTTTGGCTCCTAATGATCATATTTAGGGTTTTAGAGCCAATTTCAAATTCTCAAGGGCTTTAGTACAGTATTCTACTTTTTCTCTTAAATCATTATTTTTTTTCTTCTAAACATGATACATTTAAAGTAGAAGAAGAAGCATGCATATCATTATCCTTAAGAGTTATGGATTCTAATTTTTCTTCAAGCATGCTAATATCATGTTTCAAGGCTTTGTTTTTCTTATTAGCCTTAAACAAGTCCCTATTTGTACTTGTAATAATCTTAACTAAGGTTTAAGTAGGGAGATTGTGTACTTCACTTACCGAGATGTCCGAATCTGATGTTTGTCCTTCCCCTTCACTTGAGCTCCCTTCTTCTTCACTTGAGCTCCTTTCCTCTTTTTTTTCGGATAAAGTGGGGACAATATCATCAATTCCCATTAGAGAAAAATAGGATACATGGTGTTTTTCTTCCTTCGATGATGATGGATCATCCCATGTTGCTATTAGATTTTGGGTCTTCTTCCCTTTTTCTTTTGTCTTCTTCTTTCCTTCCTTTTTCTTCAAAAGAGGACATTGATCCCTCATGTATCATTCTTCTTGGCAATTATAACAAATGACTGCCCTAGTTCTTCTCTTGCTTCTTAAACTTTTCCTAGCATAAGATTTGTTAGTTGAAAAAATTTTAAATGCTCTTCTCATTTTTCTTACCATATACGCCTCTTTATCGCTATCCATTGAGGCACTTGATTCTTCGGAGTCGAAGGATGATGGGGATAGTGACTTCTTCTTCTTCCCCCTTTTCTTATTTACCACAAGGGCTACTCCTCTTGATCTATAGGCTTCTCCATCTAACCCTTTAATTCGAGTCTCATGAAGCTACATGGTTGAGAAGAATTCATCTAGAGAGATCTTCTCTAGATCCTTTGAAATGTAGAATGAGTCTACAATTGAACTCACAGTTGTGGTTCTTGGGAAAGCATTGATGGCTTTCATCATTATGTCACGGTTGGAGAATTTATCACCTACACTTGTTAGTCCACTTAATATTTCTTTAACTTTACCATGAAGTGAAGATACCTTTTCTCCTTTTTCAGGTTTGATGTTGTTGAGTTGAGTTTAGAGAAGGTCTCTTCTTGCTAATTTCGCATTTGATGTCCCTTCATGAAGCTCGACTAGCTTTTCTCACAATTCTTTGGCGCTTATGTAGTTTTCAATCCTAGTCACTTCTTGTTAGGGAAGCACATTTAATTAGTAGATGATGCATGACCTTTTAATTTGCTAAATGCTCTTCCCTTTGCTTCTTGGTCCATCTTGTTATGTCGATTGTCTCATTGTGTTCATCCTTAGGTGCTTCAAAACCATATCTCATGATTAGCATAATATTAAAATTGATATCGAAGAATACCTCCATTCTCTTTTTTCTATAAAGAGAAGTCTCCTTCGAATTTGGGTGGTTAGCTGTGTGAGGTGGTCATTTTGTTGAAGGTGCTCTTCTCGGCAATTAGTTCATTGAAAAGTATCCTCACTTTGATATCACTTGTTGAGGATCTTAGGCCGGCAAGAAAGAGGAATGAATAGACATTCTTCGAATTCTTGCTTCTACAACTTGTTAGTGCTTAATGAACTAATGAAACTAAATAAGAATACAAATACTAACAAGATTGATGTAACGTGGTTCAGAGATTGCTTGCTCCTATTCCACGGTTTTCCCTCAAGGTGGACGAACCATCAATCCTTCAGTGGATTAGTCTCCTACAATCTCTAAGTAAATGAGCTCCTTCTTGGTGGAGCAAAACCTCCCATAAGGAAACTCTTCTTATTTACAAGATTGTGAATTAGCTGTAGGAAGACAAGTGAAGGCTTTGGAAGCTTGGAGGTAAAGACTAGGAGTATATAATCAAAATGGTAACATCCTTCAATGCCCCAAGCTCCCTATAAATAGAGTGAAAAGAGTTGATCACTTATTAACTCATTTCCTATGTACCAGTTGGTTGACAAACTCATTAGGTAACTGGTGCTGCCGTTGGATATAGCCAACAGCTACTTGGCAAAATCAGAGATTCTGCCAACGACCACTTACCAGTCTACTGGTAAAGATATCAGTCGACTGGTAGCTGCTGGATGAGCGAATATAATGTCTTTGTTCACTCCTAGTCACTGCTCAGTCAACTAGACTAGTCGATTGCCAATTTCATCAGTCGATTGGTCCCAGTTACACACTCAACTCTTATTCTCTCTCGAGTTGCCCTTTGAAACCCTCTTCCTCGTCCTTCTTCCCTCAGATGTACTCGAGTCCGCGACTTCTCTACATGCATCCTTCACATTAACTTGAAGTCTGCTTCCTTCAGCTCCACTCCATTGTTCCTCGTCCGACGGTCCCTCGGATGCCTTCCACATCATCCTTCACCAATCCTAAGGACCCAAGCTCTAGGATGAGCTTCCCAAGCTTGGCCACACCAAGCTTCTCATTTGTGGTTTACTAAATTCTGCATGACTCAAGCACACATATCAAACCAATATAAAACCTAACTTAAACTCTTTAACACACATATCAAAATCATGATCATACCTGATTAAAACTAGGTCGATTGCACCCGCAATTATCATAGGTTTGCATAATTTTTATGAAGGCAACTTCACATTCTTCTATTCATTTCTTTTATTACCACATATTTTTGAATAATTCTCTTATCTTTAGTCATTTCATTATTTTTCTCTCATCTATTTATTTCACCTTATTACTCTTTTGGATGTGGATATTTTGGATGTTCCATGATCAGTGTTTTACATGGGATGGATAAAAGTTTAAGTGTAGGGGAGAGGAATAGCTAGAAGGATTTAGGAGAAGCATAGGTGAACCATGCTTGATCATCATAGGTGAACTATGCTCTTTATTATTTTAGTTGAGCTATTATTGATGATGCATAGGGAAGTGCATGATATGTTGGGAAAAAAATGGGAAAAATAAGAAAAGAAAAAAAATGATAGAATTTTGACATATCGTGCCACTTCATATTCATTTATGATAGAATTTTTTGTGTTACCTCTTCCATGTTAGCCCTGGGATGGATTGGCGGGGGCGCTGGGGACGAACGTATTCGCCTTTTGCCACCATGATAGAATTTTTTGTGAGTGACAACTTTTATTTTTAGCAACATTGAGATATTATTGTATATCATGAGTGGATTTTTATTGTGACAAGCTAGAGTGAGGTTGTTTATATGTTTACTAGATTATTGAAAGCTAGCTTGTAAGTTTGGATGGTATACTTTTGGGATATTATTTTCTTGTACTCATCTATGTAACATTCCATTATGTCCATATCTTCCACCATTACTTTGCTTTATCTTCCTTATTTTTTTCTTACACACTATCATTTTCTTTGATTCATGTTTCTCTTACATTATAAATAAGTCTTCATTGTTTATTATGCATTCTTATGTATATGATAGTGGTGAAGATTAAAAGAAAAGCAAGTATATGATAGTGCATAAATCATGGGTAGCTTAGTCCCCTCGGGAAGGTCTAGTGGCTAGCGCATGAGGTGTTGCCACAATGAGGTCTGAGATTCAAATCTTGGCAAAGTCGAGGTAATGCCTCCCTTATGTGCTAGTCACTATTCCAAAGGCTAGTAGTCACCCATGATTTATCTCCTCCGTATTGACCATGGGACGGGTTGGCGGGGGTGCTAGGGGCGAGCGTATTCGCCTTTTGTCACCATAAATCATGGATAGATTGAGTAAGCTCCACTATTACATGAATATGAGAGGACAGCTATCATCACTTACCTTGTGAGATTTATTTTGTAATAATTCTTAGTTTATTTATTATAGATTGAAGTTATCATGCTTGTTAATTAGTGTATGAATTGAGTCCATAAATGCACGGTTCTTTGAGATTTGACAATCCTATGTTACTTTCTTTCACGATCTTCTAAACATGATTGAGAATTTCTAGGGGAATGCATCTTTCTTTGTTTTCTTATTTTGTTTACTTGCACGAAACATGCAAAAATAAGTGTGGAGGATTTGATAACCATCATTTGGACATGTTATTTATTACGATTTATCGGTGTTTTTATCCTCTCATGTATTCAAATCTATATTTTTAGCATGTTTCATGATTTTGGATCTTTATTTATCTTCATTTCAATTCCTATATATTTTATGAATATTTTGGATATTATTTAATTATATTTTATTTTACAGGAATTGAGGGAGACAATAATTAAGGAGAAGAAATCTAGCTTGGTCCAATCATGGTTTGGTTCAATGTCCAAATGTTTAGAAGAGATTAAGTGAAGAAGTCCAATATCAAAGCCTCATTCAAAGCCCAATTGCAAAAGCTCAAGAAGAAACCCTAAAACCCTATTATAATTAAACTTGTCTAGTTTGGCTCATTTCCAGCTAGTTCAAGCCAGTTCAAGGGTTTGGTCAGTTCAATTGGAGTTGAAAAGGAGAATCTGGTTCAAGAAAAAGTGGTCGACTGGGGTTCACTGTGCATGTTTTTTTTCCTGAGCGCCCTTTCCTCTTCCCCGATCGAAGTCAAAGAAGCAACGACAACAACTTTCGACGGAGTTGCGACAACGGTGACCATCTGACTGGAGTGGTTTCTCCGATGAGACCTTTCTTCTCCATCTTGCATCCCAGTTGGAGCTCTCTACTAGGCATAGTGAAGAAGGCAGCGACGACATCCCGGTGGGTGGCGAGCTATAGTTCATCGCCATCATCAACTCTAGTTGGGCATCCTTGCCGATGTGGTTTGCGTAAGCAAAAGTCTTCAACTATAGTGGCATTTCCTCTCCTCAGTGACGACACCCCCCTTCCACAGTCCAGCCTCAGAGCAAATTTGGGCATCCTTGCCGGCGTGGTTTGTGAAGGCAGGGTCATTAATTAACCAACTCAGGTGGTCCACCTCTGTCTCTAGTGAGGATCCCATAGTGCAGTTCACTTTCGACACCATCCAATCTTGGTTCAACCAACATGGTTTGAGCAGGCTTGAATCAAGGTTTGATGGTTTTGGGACAACACTTCCGATTCCTTCCCATCCAATAGATTTCCAAGGAGTGGTTTCTTCATGGGAGTCGTGCTTCCACTCAACGTTTATGATCCTGTCCGAACCAAGAGTCAGCGGACGCTGGGCACGTGGCGCTCTCTGCTGGATCCTCGAGTGCTCCGGCGAACCTGCAACAAAACCGAGCCGGGAGGGGTGTCCCGGCGACGGTCCTCCGACGCTCAAGTCAGGCGAGGAATGACAAAAAGGTGGCCTCAAGATGAAGACGTGCATACCTCCGGTGAAGAAATTGAGGCCTTATATAGACCCCTCGAAGAAGTCTGGGCGCGCCAATCAAAGCAATCACCTGCATTTGACCATGCCCAGGCATGGGTCTGTCAGAAGGGCCATGCCCAGATATGGATCCGTCAGAAAAGGCATCCCTGAGGCCATACTGCTACTGTATCAACCTTTCCATGATGTGACGGCAAGATCCTCCATCGTGCGATCTTGTGTACGGCCTAATCATCAGACATGCTTCTACCGATATCCCATATCCCGAGCCGAGCGCATAGGCCGCTCGGCCACCTTTTTGTCCCCTCGCCCTTATTTTGTCCGGGCGGGTTACCCGCTCGGCTCTTTGGCCCCTGCCGTTCGGGCTCCCGGTCGGCCCTTCGATCCTCCTGCCTTGGCGTCGGACACCCAACCCCATGGATGAGTTATCTCTAACTCCGCTCGGACCAACCCGGCTGATCGGCTCGGCCATTAACCGCTTAGTCAGCCCTTCATCGGTTCTCAAGCTGAGACCCTTCAGGAAGTGGGTCCCCCATTCTTACTGCCGGATCAGTTTACATCTCCAACCAACATTGTTGTCATCTACCGATATCAGCAGGATTTCAAGTGACAGCGAAGTAGTTCTCAGTGGTTCTGTTAGTGATAGGTGGAACACTTCTCGGGTTTTATCAATGAATTGGATTGGTTAATTAGGGTTTATTTCTTGTTCATGTTTATTGTTTCCTCTACACTTACATTATTTAATTATTTGTCTTGCAATTCTATTAGTTTCCATATCATGTCTATTGATGGTAATACTTATGACATAGGGTGACAATGCAATGCAAGTTTATCTTTCATAGTTAGATAGGATTTTAGTTTCATTTATGCATGTCATGCCTGTTGATGGTGTTATCTATAGTGTAGAGTGTCACTGCGCTATGAGTTCATCATTAATGGTTAGATAGGATTTTCATTTATTGCATTAGATTTTGAGAACAACCCCCAAGCAAAACTCCTTTGTTCGATTTCATCTAAAGGTAGACATTCTGCCACTGGTTCTGTGGGAGATGACCCGGGGTCCTCTACTATACTTCTTTAGTATAAATTAAGGGGATTGGTTGATTATAAATTATTAATTTGATTTGTGCATGTTACATTTGTGGCTTATCATGTATCAGTTGACTGATATGGACTAGTAATCAATTGATAAACTCCTAAACCCTGAGTTTGTGATTTAAGGGTGTTTTATGATATATCAATCGACTGTTGAGCGTAAGCAATCTATTGGTGCAATCGACCTCCAAGGTTTTAATGTTCGACAAATATGTTTAAGTATGGTTAAATGAGCTTAATCATGGGAGGTCTTAGTCGTGGCTAGGCAAGGGTGGGAAATCAATCGAGTGACTAGTCCTAACTACGGTTAGGCAAGGGAAGCCCTAGTTGCAGGCTAGGCAAGGGAAATTTTAGTAGATCATGGAAGCTAGGTGGATTTGATAGGTCTGGAGGACCTGATCCCTGGGTAGCCGAATACTGAGGCAAGAGAAATCTTGATAGATCATGGAAGCCAGGTGGATTTGATAGGTCTAGAGGACCTAACTCCTAGGTAGCCAAATACTGAGTCCTGGTGAGTGAAGCCAAGTGGTGAAAATCCTAGGGGGAGATAACCTTAGGTAGCGAAAAGTATTGGAGGAGTGAACTCCAAGCAAGATTGATCGGATGGTTTTCGGTCGACTGCGCGCAGTCAATCGGACCAGCAGTTCTCGGTAAATCTAAGTTTAGGTTTACCATAGTATTATGTATTACTATTATTGTTGTTGGCTAATGTAGTATTGTAAAAAAAGTCTTAGTGGATCAGGTGATCAGACATTGAGCAGGCAAAGTCCAAACAGGTCTGGAGGACCAATGTTTGGCAGGTAAGTTGAGGTATGCAACTGGAGGAGCGACAGTGAGGTCATGTTCCTAAAACGAACAACCTAAGGTCGCTGATCCAACTGAAGAAACTAAAAAAGTTTCCAAGTTGAGATCAAGACAATTGAACTGTCTATTATTATTACTCATGCATTAGACATATTATTACTGTGCTAATCTCTGTTTTACAGAAATATACTATTTAACTCTGTTTTGTAGGATCGGCCTGATCAATCAACCGAACAGGAGCATCGGTTGACCAAACAAGGCCAACTCAAAGCAGATATCAGTTCAAACCAAAACATAGCAGGGTCCGATCAAAGCTTGATCGGTCGACCGAACACTAATGACTCAGGACAGTTCAGATCGAGCAAAAGCAAAGAAGGAAGAGCGACTGATTGATCGACCAAACCAGGGGATCAGTCAACCGAACAATCATCACTTAATGGCGCATTAATTCTAGATCTCAGCGAACAGGGGAGGATCTTTGTTCAGTCGATTGAACAAGGGGATCAATCAACCAAACACTTTAATGTCATTAAATGTTGAAGATCGAATCAGCATTAGATCTCAGCGAAGATGGAAGGGAGCTGGTTCGGTCGACCGAAACTAGGGATCGGTCGATCGAATGTTGATGACTCTTATAAAAGTGAGCTTGAGGTTCGAGGCTGTGTAACAAAATCTGGTGGGTTCGAAGTTCATCTCTGTGCTAGCTGCTGCTATTCATCCTACTGCTCTACAACTCATCTTCATGCAAGCAACTACTTCGTTCAAGCGCCAACCGAGCATCATCTTCCATACAAGTGTCGGTATAATTTTATTTTAAGAAGCTTGTATTGTACTTAAACTTACATAAGATAATAGGTTGTTACTATTTTATATTCTTGCATATTATACGCTGGTGTCGGTCATTTTGCATGTCACAAGGCTCACCAAATTGATAAAGATTGGAACTTACATAAACTAAATGAAACACGTGTAGTAAGGAGTCCCAAGTCGTATTTTTCCAAGGGCAAACTAGTGAATGTGTGTTAACCCTAGAATTGATTCCAATCAAATCCTTATTTCAACTTGAATATATCTAGTTCTTAAGAATGCACTAGAACAAAGTAAAATGGATTCAAAGAAATGTTATTTTCATCTAAACATGATCCACTTCATCTCAACAAATTGGTATCAATTAAGTTCAGATTATAATCCATCATTTAATCTAATAAATAAACTATCATATCCTCAATTTACAAGCATAGCACTAATTAAACTCAAGGTTCAAACACACTTGTAGAATCCGGAACAAAATCCAATGAATAATCTCAATCAACTTCACAGTCAAGCTCAAACGTTCAGTCACAATAGCATTGAGCAGAGGTAGCAATCAATACATCAAAATAAGCATTCAACATAAAGGCATGGCACAATCATAGCATATCCAATGAACCGAACAAAAACTTTGCTAATTAAATAACCAAAACTAATAAACTAATGCTAACAAGAACGTCTAATGTCAAACACTAACTGGATTGCAAATTAATCAGTAGTTGAACAAGATTTGGATTGTTGTAATTCAAGAAATCAGAATGGTAAGCAAGAACTTAGAAACAAATTTACAGAAAACATGAAACAAGAGAAATAGCAAGAAAATTGAATCAGATCTTAGGATCTGAGCAAATGTGAGAACAAATTAAAGACAAAGAAAATGAAAACTAAACCCTAACATTCCACAAATCCAAACCCGGATCAAATCTTCTTCATTCTGCCGAAAAGCAGAGTAACATCTGAGAAACACCCTTCGGGTGACCACCAGCTACAAACCAAGCTTCCAACTAATCCAGATGAATGTTTATAGCCTTCGGAAAACATCCTTCGGGCTCACAACTGGCTGGAATCCTCAACACACAAGGAAACAGTGGCTGAATCTGGAATTTGCGCACACTCGATCGGCTGATCAAATCCGTTCGAATGCAGCTGATGAAATGGGGGATGAAATGTAATTCGGAGCTACTGGGAACCGCCCTCGTCCTCCGGTTGCTAATGAATATCGCATCACTTGGGAAACACCCTCAGCCTGGATCGCGGATGGAAATCAGATTCAACGCAGACTAGGAAACACCCTCAACCGCTCTCTGCGACCTAGGACGAAGATCGCCGGAGCTCGGGATTCGCCGGCGATGAAGAAGAATTACTCACGGATATGAAATGTGGAATGGGAGGCTGCGGCGTCACGGAGAAGAAGAAGACGCAGGAACAGTGGTCGCGAAAACGCCCAGCTCGAACTTGCACTGTAACTTCTCAAAGCCTTTATACCCCTTTCAAATCTAATCGGACGGTCCAGATTAATTCAGGCTTAATCAACGGTGGAGATATCTCAGATCAGAATAGAAAGCTCTAGATCTTCATCAACGGTTGAGATGTGCTTCTCATTAGGTTGGATTGACCAGATCTTCAACGGATGGCCCAGATCTGCTTGATCTTTAATGGACGGTCCAGAACACTCCAAGGCTTGATCGACTTGATTAGCCCTTGATTTAAGCCCAAGCATGACATGATCTGATCGGGTCCATGGCCCTTTTGATGCCTACAAAATCATAAGCAAATATTAGCATCACATACCATGATAATTGGCTAAATTACAATTAAGTCCAAGATCACATGCAATTATGAAATATAATGTATATGTGAGATTAAGCTATGAATAAAGCATCAAAATCATGCATTATGAATCAAGATAATATAGCCAAAATCATGGTTATCAAATCCCCCACACTTAATCTTGGGCGTCCCGTTCAAGTCAAGAAAAAACTAAAAATCATCTCCATAGTAATTCCCTAGCAATATCTAGAAAATGGTAAAAAGAATTTAATTAAGGTCATATTAAAGATCACAAACAATCATGAATACAATCCAAACAATAATCAGTAGGTATGGTAGTTTCAATCCAATTGAAAAATTAAGCAAGATGCAATCTCACAAAGGATTTACCTATTCTAGCCCTCACACTTAAAAATGCATATTAGTGGAGCTCACTCAATGCCACTCACAACATTTCGCTACCATAAGCTTGCTTATTTTCTAATTCTCCACCACTATAAACATAGCATACATGAATCAAAAGGATTTTATCATCAAGAATTGAAATGGAAGCAAAAAGAACAATGAAAATGAATAAAATTGGCAAAAGAAAAGTATTTAATGAAGAAAATGAGAAGATAAGAGTATTGGAGGAATATACTTGATGAGTTGACCAATTTGATGTGAAAAGAGTTGTATACCATTTGTTTTTATCAATTCAAAAGACCAAGCAAACCTCCTCTTCAATTTGATGGCTAACATAGAATCTTGATACTCTATCTTCCATATTTGATACGCTTTGATGTGCCATTTTTCTTTTCTTCACTATTTTCTTCTCTTTTTTTTTTGTTTCACTTCAATTTCAGCACTTTGAAAATAATCTCACATCATGTATCAAACACCCTCCCCCACACTTAAATCATTGTCCGTCTCGGGCAATGAAACACAATTCATGCCATCCACTTACTTGATACAATCATGCCACTATTTCTCCTTTCTGCAGGTTGCTATTTCCTTTTCTTTCACTGTTTCTGTGCTTCCTGTGGTTCTTCTCCTATTAACTGAACACTTGACATATCCTTAAAGACTTCAACAAAATATTTGAAGATCCCTCTAATGTTATATGCTGATACAAAGGTTTAAAATTTCACTCCATTCCTACTGCTGTACTTCAGTTTAAGATCTCAGCTCTTTTCTGAAAATTCCAGCCTAGCAAATTCCTGTGTAGTAACTATATCAGCTGCTATCAGCAATAGAATTAATAGGACTCCATTTAGCACCAAGATGAATAGAAATATCAGAAAGATATATTTGCACCAATAGGTTTTAAATTACAGAACTTCTTAATGTGCATTTACACAACTTGCAGCAGACCTAAATTCTTGATTCCAGAATCAGGTTCAGTCCTTAGCTGCCTTCCTTCTTACTCTTTCATCTCCATAAGTAAACACCACTTGATAAAGAGTGAATAAACTCAGCTTTGATTTTAAAAATCATAGTTCAGAATTCAATTTTCTGGAATTGACAGATCTTGAATTAAATCCCAAAATTTGCATACAGCAATATCCAACAGATACATTTTCAGAATTTTCAGAGTTTCAGAAATCACAAGTCAGTACATCCATATTGTAGAAGACCTAGAAATAAATACACTTTATTTGTTGCTGGAAAATATACAATCTTCACTTAGTTCCTCACCAATTGGAAGCTGCTGATGAGATTTTGGTACACCATTGATACTAAATTTTCCACAAATAACTACACTTAATTCCAGCTTTATAGTTACTGAAATTTCCAGCTTCCATCGGACTTCCTTACAACCACTTTTTAATTCAACTCAAACTATAAAGATTCATCTTACAAAATTTAGATCATACTTGGTCATTTAATTGATCAAGCAACATAATAAAAACTCGATCCAATTCAGAAACTTCCAGTTACAAATTTTGGGTATAGTGTTAGGATCCTTCGTACGGCTAGAGAGGGGGGGTGTGAATAGCCGACCCCAATCTTTCTCGTTTCTTCCTACGATTAGGTTAGCGCAGCGGAAATACAAAGTAGACAGAAAACAGGAGAAGAAAATCAAACCTTAACACAGCGATGTACGAGGTTCGGAGATGATACTCCTACTCCTCGGCGTGTCCGTAAGGTGGACGAGCCCTATCAATCCGTCGGTGGATGAGTCCCCGGAGAACCGGCTAATATCAACTCCTTGTGGGTGGAGAAACCTCGCCACAATCACTTGCAACAGCAAGCTAAGAGTACAAGAGAATAGCAAGAACAAAATGAATGTAAAACAAACAAGCTTGCCTTCTCGTCGACTGAGGTCCCGGATGAAGTAGCAACTCCACGGACAGATGCAACAGCAAGCCAGTCGAGAAAACTGTCGGGGAAGCTCACGCGAAGCTTCAGCAGCGAGCACCAGAAGAAGCAGAAGCTTCAGGCAGGAGAGAACTTCCAGAAGGAAGAAGAAGAAGCCCTGTAGAAGCCCTCAGCCCCTTTATACCTGCGAAGAAGAAACAGCGAAGAAACTAGCCGTTGCGTCGCAACGGCTAGAACTCTGATCGGTCTGCAGACCGATCAGGGGAGAGGTGGATCGTCTCTGATCGGTCTGTGGACCGATCAGAGAGGAGGTGGATCGGTCCACAGACCGATCCCCTTCCTTTCCCCTTCTCGCGATGCTCATCTCTGATCGGTCCACAGACCGATCAGATACGGCCCGATCGGCGTGGATCGATCACCGCCTTCTTTTCGCCTCGTTGGCGATCGGTCACGGACCGATCGATCAAGAAAACAGAGCTTTATTCGATATCCGATCGGTCACCGCACCGATCGAGCAAACATATCCGATCGGTCGGTGACCGATCCGAGCTTGGTTTTGCCCAAACCAAGTCCCAAGACTTCAAACCAATATCCGGTCAACCTTGACCTATTGGTACTTCATCCCTAGCATCTGGTCACTCCCTTGACCTGCTAGAACTCCCTGCCAAGTGTCCGGTCAATCCTTTGACCTACTTGGACTTTCCAACACCGAGGTCCGATCATCCCCGATCCATCTGGATTTTCCTTGGCTTCACTCACGGGACTTTCACCTGCCTCACTAGATTTCCACCGCCTAACATCCCGTTAGGACTTTCTCACCTGGCTTCACTCACCGGACTTTCCCCGTTCCACTCACCAGGACTTTCCACACTGCCTAACATCCCAGTTAGGACTTTTTCATTCACCTAGCTTCACTCACTAGGATTTTCACCTGGCTTCACTCACCAGGATTTCCCGAATGCCTGGCTTCACTCACCAGGACTTTCACCTTCACCTAGCTTCACTCACTAGGATTTTTGCCCGTGCCAAACTCCCTGTTTGGACTTTCCCCGTGCCAAGTCTCCATACTTGGACTTTTCCAGTGCCAAGTCTCCATACTTGGACTTTTCGCGTGCCAAGCTCCCTGCTTGGACTTTTCCGTGCCTAGTCTCCATATTTGGACTTTTCTAGTGCCAAGCTCCCTGCTTGGACTTTTCCGTGCCAAGTCTTCATACTTGGACTTTTCCCGAATCAGGTCAACCAGGTCAACCTTGACCTACGGTTGCACCAATAATCTCCCAAACATCTATTCTTATCCCACATCAAGAATAGAACTCTCTCACGAGTGTCAAACATCAACATGCAACACAACTAGGTCAACCTTGACCTAAGGTTGCACCGACAATCTTCCCAAGTCAAACATCAAAATACAACTCGAGTCACGTCAACTCGAGTCGGGTCAACCAGGTCAACCTTGACCTAAGGTTGCACCAACAATCTCCCCCTTTTTGATGTTTGACAAAACCATAATCAAGTTAGGTCAACCCGATAACCTAACTTAGGTTTTCAATCATCTTCCAATGTCCAATGTTCTTTCCTTGAACATTCTCTGGACATTCTCCCCTTAGGTTAACCCAATGTTCTTTCCTTGAACATTCTCTGGACATTCTCCCCTTAGGTTAACCCAATAACCTAACTTGGGTTCTCCAATAATTCTCTCCCTTTTTGACACACATCAAAAAGAATTCCAATGTTCTTCCTTGAACATTCCTTGACATTCTTTCCCTAACTTAGGTTAACCCGATAACCTAACTTGGGTTCTCTGATAATTCTCCAATGAACACTCTCCCCTTTTTGACACACATCAAAAAGAACAAGGAGGGTATCAAGGTCAAGAGTTTCTTCCTAATGAAAGTCCCATACCTTTCATTGAAACTCTTAATTTCCCCCTTGATACTAAACTCAACAATCAACTTAGTGATAATCCCATATCACTAATCCTCAAAAAGTCTTAAGGAGTAAAAACTCCCCCTAAAAGTCAACTCCCCCTTGACCATTGCACCAACAATGTCTTTGAGAGTTTCAAACCTTTAGAAATCCACAAAACCCAATTTTCAGCTGAAATTTCAGACCAACAGTCGAAATTCAGCTTCTGGCACGCCCTGATCGGTCACCAGACTGATCAGGATCCCATTGGATCGGTTCCTAGACCGATCCACATTCACTGGGATCGGACTGCCTCACTGCCTCTTACTGGATCGGTCTCCGGACCGATCCACACCTCCCTGGATCGGTCCAGTGACCGATCCACTCCTTTCTGGATCGGTCCAGTGACCGATCCAAGCTCCCTTATCAGAATTCCTGAATTTCCTTTACCCGAAGTTCAGAAACCCATAAACAATTCCAGAAAATTTCAAAAATTATGAAACTTTGAGGATACACTCCTCATACCATAGTCTATCACGGAAAAATAATTTCCTATGAAAATAGTTTCCATTTTTCAATCTTGATACAAAGTTCAAAAACTTTGAAATAGTTCAAGTTTAACTCAACTTTGTATCACAATGTTCAATGATGAATGCTATCACTAGGAAAGCTTCATCAAGGTTTTTCAAATCAATTTTAAAATGCTTTTAAAACCATTTGATTTTAGGACCATAATCTTAGGGCTAGATGTACATGACTTGTACACAAGCTTTCCCTATGATCATCCATTTCTTGAATTAGGCTCATCTAGGTACAAGAACTATGCACCTTGATCCTAACTCATGATCCTAATATCTCACACACATCTAAGGTGTATCAAACCACATTCAAGTCAATTTGATGTGAGATATGGGTTAAGGTCAACTTAGGCTAAGTTCTCATGCATTTTCTAAACTACACTTTGAACTCAATATCAAAATGTGTTTTTATCCTAAAATCAATTTCATTGATTATTAATGCAAGAGATGATGACATGGCATAAATGATATCATAAGTAAAAACATGTGCCAATGTCATGATGTCATGGCATAAAGCTTGAAAACTTAAATAAGGCATGACATATAATAACCTAAGCATTATCATGACATTTCAAATGATCATAAATTAAATATGGTGTCATGACATGACATATGGCAAACAACCATGGTAAGTTAACACAAATAAAATACCTAGACTACCTATCTAAGTATCCTTAATCACTTAGCTAACTTAAATTCTAATCCTAGATTGCCCAAAGTGCTCCAAGAAAATGTCAAAACCCAAGTTGGCATTTCTTGATCTCTTGTTTGATTTATACCATTTAAAATTCTACAAGAGTAGCACTTCTAAGTTAAGGCCCGGATTGCCTTGATTACCTAAGAGAATATCAAAATCCCAATTTGATATTTCTCTAGGTTTTTCAAAATTGTGTCAATTTAAAGTAAGATTAATATATTCTCACTTTGGCACAACTTACTCTTCCAAGGAGTGAATGACAAAGATTATTCCATTTCATTTTCAAAGGTTCCCAAACACCTTGAAAATGCTCCTTGAGTGTCAATTTCCTCAAAGTTGGGTTAACTACCCTTCTTATTGGAGTTGACACTCTCTAACCTATCTATGGGGTAGAGAAGATGCTCCTAGGAACCCAATACCTATTAGAGCTCATTGGGTTCACTAAATATTCACTAGGGATAACTTCCCTAGCAACCCTCCTAATGACCCTCTTAGGCTTTAAAGCCTTGGTCATTTGGGTCTCATCAAGGTCAACTATAGGGGTGACTTCCCTTGTGACTTTGGTAGTGGTCTTCCTAGCCCTAGGTTTTGTTCCATAATTGAATGGAACATTATGATAGGTGAGCTTGGCCAATTGGGACTTAGGTTTGTGACCCAAACCTTTCTTGTCCTTGGACTTGGGTTTTTGACCCCTAGACCCTAGAGTCAAATCCTTAAGAGCCTTTTCTAGAGAGTCAAGTCTTGACCTTAAGGCTTGATTTTCTTTCTCTAATACCTCAAGTTTTGATTTGTCATTCTTTCTTGAGGTGTTCCTAGGCATGTGTCTAGTTGATTTAGGGTTTCTACCTAGGTTTTCCTTAACCTTAGAAGTGTTAATCCTAGGGTTAGCATTCCTAGTAGTATCCCTATCTAGGTTGACATGTTTAGCACCTAAGCACATGTATTGATTTCTAGTGTTAACATGCTTATCATTATTGACTAATGCAATAAAATTACTAGCATGTATCCTACTAGAATTGCACGAATGAGCCTTAAAAGATACCTTAGGGTTTGCCTTAGCTCCCCCTATCGATGTGCCCGGTCTCTTGCCCTTATGAGGTTGCCTCCCCCTTGGACAATGGCTCCTATAGTGTCCCCTTTGCTTGCATTGGAAGCACACGATGTGCTCCTTGCCCTTGCGTTTCGGGACTCCGGCTTCCTTGACCTTTGGTGCCGGTGGAGTCTTTCTTACCCTCTTTGGACACTTACTCTTGTAATGTCCATGTTCCCTACACTCAAAGCACATAATGTGTAATTTAATTGAGCTTAAATTGCTTGAGTTACCTAGGGTCGAGGGTGGATGCGAGCTCTCTTCTTCATCCCTTTCGGAGGTAGAAGCTTCTTCTTCTTGCTCCGAACATGAAGAAGAACTCTCCTCCTCTTCGTCCTTAGATGTTGAGTAACCCTCAACTTCTAATTCCTCTCCTCCATGATGTGAGCTACTTGATGACTCACTTGTCTCCTCTTCATGGCTTGAAGTGGAGCTCTCCTCATGGTACTTGGCCAAGTTATCCCATAATTCCTTGGCATTGTTGTAACCTATCTTACACAAGATGTTAGTAGGCAATGAAAATTCAATTATTCTCGTTACCTCTTCGTTGATTTCGGATTTGTGAATTTGTTCTTTCGTCCACTCCTTCTTCTCAAGAGGTTTTCCTTCCTTATCCACCGGAGGAGTAAAACCTTCTTGTACACAAAACCAATTCATTATGTTAGTCATAAGAAAGTACTTCATCCTTACCTTCCAATACGCGAAGTCACCGCATTCGTAGAAGGGTGGAATGGTGACGTCTTCTCCATAGAGATCCATCTCTAGCCCGTGCTCCCCCGGGTGTTGATCCGTCGAAGAGCGGCCTCGCTCTGATACCACTTGTTAGGATCCTTCGTACGGCTAGAGAGGGGGGGTGTGAATAGCCGACCCCAATCTTTCTCGTTTCTTCCTACGATTAGGTTAGCGCAGCGGAAATACAAAGTAACGAAAGAGAAGAAAATCAAACCTTAACACAGCGATGTACGAGGTTCGGAGATGATACTCCTACTCCTCGGCGTGTCCGTAAGGTGGACGAGCCCTATCAATCCGTCGGTGGATGAGTCCCCGGAGAACCGGCTAATATCAACTCCTTGTGGGTGGAGAAACCTCGCCACAATCACTTGCAACAGCAAGCTAAGAGTACAAGAGAATAGCAAGAACAAAATGAATGTAAAACAAACAAGCTTGCCTTCTCGTCGACTGAGGTCCCGGATGAAGTAGCAACTCCACGGACAGATGCAACAGCAAGCCAGTCGAGAAAACTGTCGGGGAAGCTCACGCGAAGCTTCAGCAGCGGTTGAGCTCAGCAAAGCTCGGAGCACCAGAAGAAGCAGAAGCTTCAGGCAGGAGAGAACTTCCAGAAGGAAGAAGTAGCAAGCCCTGTAGAAGCCCTCAGCCCCTTTATACCTGCGAAGAAGAAACAGCGAAGAAACTAGCCGTTGCGTCGCAACGGCTAGAACTCTGATCGGTCTGCAGACCGATCAGGGGAGAGGTGGATCGTCTCTGATCGGTCTGTGGACCGATCGGAAGGTGGATCGGTCCACGACCGATCCCCTTCCTTTCCTTCTCGCGATGCTCATCTCGATCGGTCCACGCATCGATCAGACATACCCTGATCGTGCGTGGATCGATCACCGCCTTCTTTCGCCTCTGTTGCTTGCGATCGGTCACCGATCAAGAATCAACAGAGCTTTCGATATCGATCGGTCACCGATCGATCGAGCAAACAGGTACTGATCTCGGTGACCGATCCAGAGCTTGGTTTTGCCCAAACCAAGTCCCAAGACTTCAAACCAATATCCGGTCAACCTTGACCTATTGGTACTTCATCCCTAGCATCCGGTCACTCCTTGACCTGCTAGAACTCCTGCCAAGTGTCCGTCAATCCCTTTGACCTACTTGGACTTTCCAACACCGGGTCCGATCATCCCCGATCCATCTGGATTTTCCTTGCGGCTTCACTCACGGGACTTTCACCTGCCTCACTAGATTTCCACCGCCTAACATCCCGTTAGGACTTTCTCCCTGCTTCACTCACCGGGACTTTCCCACCGGCTTCACTCACCAGGACTTTCCACACCGCCTAACATCCCAGTTAGGACTTTTTCATTCACCTAGCTTCACTCACTAGGATTTTCACCGCTTCACTCACCAGGATTTCCCGAATGCCCGGCTTCACTCACCGGGACTTTCACCTCACCTAGCTTCACTCACTAGGATTTTTCCCGTGCCAAACTCCCTGTTTGGACTTTCCCCGTGCCAAGTCTCCATACTTGGACTTTTCCAGTGCCAAGTCTCCATACTTGGACTTTTCGCGTGCCAAGCTCCCTGCTTGGACTTTTCCGTGCCAAGTCTCCATATTTGGACTTTTCCAGTGCCAAGCTCCCTGCTTGGACTTTTCCGTGCCAAGTCTTCATACTTGGACTTTTCCCGAATCAGGTCAACCAGGTCAACCTTGACCTACGGTTGCACCAATAATCTCCCAAACATCTATTCTTGTCCCACATCAAGAATAGAACTCTCTCACGAGTGTCAAACATCAACATGCAACACAACTAGGTCAACCTTGACCTAAGGTTGCACCGACAATCTTCCCAAGTCAAACATCAAAATACAACTCGAGTCACGTCAACTCGAGTCGGGTCAACCAGGTCAACCTTGACCTAAGGTTGCACCAACATATAGCACAATTGCACATAAGCAATGGATCAACAATTGTTACATTTGAGCTCGAAAATTCTGAAACTCAGAATCAATTCAAAACACAAAATCCAAATCTTGCTACAAACTTCTGCAATTAGATTTCAGAGCTCTGCAGATTGTCATTTGGCAGTGCATATTCTGAAACTGATTTCTGCAACAGATAACATTGTTTTGGTACATACACTTGATAACAATCTAAACTGAATTCTGATTTCCAGTTTTTGTTTGTTGTTTAAAGCAACTTAATTCTTCAAGATTCTGTAAAATCCAGTTTGAAGAAGGCATTGAATGAGATGAGAAATCATTGTGATATAGAATGCAGGATTTGCACTAAATTTCTCAATAACTGATTTGTTTCAAAATCTGCCTTGCTTCAGTTTCTCCAATAGCTCACCAATGACAACCATTCCTCTAGTCTCTCAATTCTAGCAGATGTGTAGTGACTTCTAAACTCGAGATGAATATCAAGTACACATTTCAATACTTGTTGATACAAACTTCTTCTAGCAATTCCAAATTCATAAATCCGAATATGTCCAATTTAATCTTTCCTTTCCCATAACTTCTATTCCAGTCTAGACTCTTCTTGAATGAAATGGTCAGCATTACAGTTCCTAGAGTCGAATTGCATTTCTTAAATTTGTTGCTTGAAACTTCTTCTCTGTTTTCTGCAATCTCATAGATTACACAGTTTGAATGTGCATTGCTTCCATTTCCCTACAGAATTCTGCACTTTCCCTCACTGTTTTGAGTATTTCCAGCACCTTCTTCCAATTCTTCCTCAATCCTTCTGTGTTACAGCAGAGAAAACTTAGTAAAATCTTCATCAATAACACTTTCGGAATTCAAATTCATGCAAAGATTTGATAAAATGAACGGACAACATCTTCTATTAAGTTACAGAAGTCTAATTCAGATTTTAACAAGCGAGATTCTCTACATTTCACAATTCAAAAGCCAAGTTTAGCAATTGAATTCAGCAGGGATTCAAGGGTTTGCAGCTTCCAAAAGTTCATGGTTTCAAACTTCAGTTGATACACCAGTTCAACAGAATTGAAATCTGTTGCATACTAATAACTTGAATTGTATTGAACCATCTCACAGTTTCTTGCAGCTTATTGTCTCAAGATTCTGTCAATTGAGTTACTAAATTTCAGATTCAAATTCCTGAATTGTAAAGGACATAAAAGGCTGGAATACCATTTGTTCTACATCATATAGGACTTAACTCGAGTTTCTTCCTTGTTAAGATTTTGCTTCTAATATGTTGATACACTTTTGATACACTTTTGATACAAAGTTCAGCATTTCTCATATCCTGCAGTTGTCCTATTTCTGTACTCCACTTTGTTAATTGTTTCCCTAGCAAACTCTAATAACCTCTTTAGCATTCCACAATTTCTTAATGACATGCATCCTCAGCACCTCAAATGCTCAAATAGCTTCTGAATTTACTGCTAAACAGTAGCCTCCAGAATTCAGCAGCATTCAACAATTCAAGTTATCAGTATTCAATTCAGTTCTTCACCTGCATATCATTACAACACATCAACAATATTCCAGATCTGATTAGCTTCTAATCTTACTGCACAACCCATTCAATTCATATCAGAGACATTAAGGACACTATAGCAAAAAGATAATCCTGATAACATTTGCTTGTTCTGGTTTCGGAAATCCTGATATCAATTACTAAAAAGTCTTATTTAGTACTGAATACAAAAGAGCTCAAACTCAAAGTGATTGAATTTGCTACTGATTCCTGGCACGCAATTTATACAATTGCTCTTCTCTTGTTTCTGCATTTGCATATTTTTGCTTTTCTCAATCCACTTTTCTACTTCAAGTCTAGAACAAACAATGCTTAGCCAGTCAACTTCATATTTCAAGTCTAAAATGCTTCTATGAATTAATGTCAGATTGTGCAGGGTTTTGAAATCATTTGCATGCATTAGCATTCCATATCCTTGTTCAACTTAGTATCATCCAAGTATCAAGTCTTAAAATTCTAAGCAATTGGAACTCGCTCTTAACATGATAAAGCTCAAGAAATGGATACATTCAACATGCAATCTTAAGAGCATTTCATTCACAAACGAATTTTTAGAATTTTGCACCATAAACACCTCCTAAAATCAGCCCTTGCTCAAACATTTTCCAAATCTTGATCCATTTCTGCCATTTCAAATTCAGTTATGTTCCTTCCCCCACACTTAAAATCTTGGACATCCTTACTCATCAAGTAATTCATCCAAACTCTCAATGAAATAAAAGAAATATGACAAGCAAAGAAAATTAAGATTTAGAATGCTAGATGAGAATGTTTCAAGAAAATTATAAGGAAAGGAATTGGAAAGTATGGGGAACAAAATTGACAAAATCCTCAATTTCCATGCATACTTATGATATTGTGACTTTGAAAAGAAACTAAGCAAGTTCTAGAGTTCAATTGTTATGAGAACATGCCACACAAAGATAAAATAGAATATAGGCTTAAAGTGGTCATCTCTAGGTAATATTCATGCAATCATGCCTAATTAATCAAATTGAAATCCACCACCAAATTAACCAATATCATGCAAGAAAAGCATCCAATCATGTTAAATGACCTAAAATTGATGATCAAATTTAAGAAGCTTTTACCATCTTAAAAATATTACTAGAAAATTCTCATGAAGAATTTATTCAAATTGAAATGCTATGTACTAAACAAGATGCAAAAGTGTAGAAGCAAAGTGTGGAAGTAAAATTTAAAATGCAAAGTATGTAACTAAAGAAATGCATAAAAAGAATTTCATTAACAAAACATGAATTAAAATGCAAAAGAAAACTAAATTAGAACCAACTCCCCTTTCATTCCGGTGGTCGAAGAAGATTTAGCAACAAAATCCACATCGGAAATGGAGTAATTGTTGTTCCACTAAAATTCTTTTTATTCTTCATTTTTCCTTTCAAAACTTTTTCTGGAGGTCTTAGGCGGTTCAGTATAAGCATCCACTTCGGAAGCTTATGTTCTCCTACAACATCAATCAAAGAAAACGTCTCCAACACGCATGTGGGGTAAAAAGAAGATAGGAGAATATTAGTGTGGGTAGAAAATTTAGCAAGGAATGAATCACAACTAATAAAATCAATGATTGGTACCTCTATTAAATTTTCTGATAAATCACAAGAAAAACTCACCTTTTCATGTTGAAAGGTACCTGGAGTGGTGATTGTTACCTCCTTTTCATCATGATATGGCTCAAGCTCTTGTTCTTGTGAATGTTCATCCTCATGTAGTGATTCTTGGGTGCTTGGCTCCATAGCACAAGTCCCTACACTTACATCTTCAACTCTTGGTGATTCTTGAGGTAATGCTTCCAGTAAGCACTCCCCTACACTTAAATCATCTTCAAAAATATGTTCAGAACCTGAATCACTAACAACATCTTCAACAACAAAATCATTAGGATCAGAAATCTGCATAATTACATAATCATCACAAAAAATATTAGAAAAATCATGTGAAGTAATGGGAGTAGGGTCATGTCTGACAGAATCACTACTTTCCATCTCTCCACTGGAATTTTGTGCTTGTAGCCGATTGATGGATGATGCAATTTGATCTAACTGTAACTGTAGGTTCTGTATCCTTGAGATTTGTTGCTCTTGATGTTCACTCATTTGTTGCATGATCTCCTTGAGTTTCCATGTTGATTCATCCATCTGAAAATCATTCTGTTGATAAGGTTGTGGCATAAAATTTGTTGAAACTTCTTGAAACCCATATGAACTCTGGTAGGTTGGAAATGACTCAACAAATGGTCCTTGTGCACTTTCATACCTGAAACATGAATTATCCACCCAATTAGCATTAAAACCACTTGAAAATGACTCATACCTATTTTGTTGATCCATGTTTGGGTAATATTGATACTCAGGCTGAAAATACTGATTACTCTCCATTCCACTTCCAAAATTCTGAAAATATGGATCCATGCTAAAGAAATCTCCTGTTCTTCATGTAGGACCGTGATCGTTCGATAGAGGGGGGGTGAATATCGATTCGAAAAACTCGAGTGTAAAAGTACGCAGCGGAAAAGTAAATGAACACAATTGATTTTACTTCGTTCAGAGCCTGTGACGACTCCTACTCGAAGGCCCGTGGTCCTTGACCACTTTCGTTGGGCAATCACTAGCAATTCGAATATGATTACAAAAAGAGTACAAGAAATGCTAATGAAACAAAGTGATACCGACAAGGAAATTAACCAAAGAAGAAGGAGCACTTTGTCGGGGCTTTGTTGGCGTCGCAGGAGCGTAGAGCAGCAGAGCAAGCAGTCGAAGTGTTCTCAGTTGTATCTGAAGCTCCACCCCTGGGGCTTCTTTTATATGCTGCTCCGGGCGCCTGGATCCCTTCCGGGCGCCCTGGTGCGACGTGGCAAGTCCAGTCAGGATGCTCCACGTAGTGAGACGACGCAGAGGATAAAAGTTGCCTCCGGGCGCCCGGACCTCCGGGCGCTCGGACCACCTTTTTCCAGAGATTCCTTCTCCTACAAAACAAGGTTAGTCCGAGGCAAAATATATTCTGCAACACAGATTGTTAGCACAATTCATAAAGTATGAATTAACAGAAAAAGTATGACTTAGATTCCTTCTTTCCGAGACCAGAATCTAGTCACGATCTCGACTTAGATTTCCGAAATGGATCTAAGCCGGATCGACGCCTAATGTTCCCTTCTCGGGAACGCGTCCTCGCAGTCACTCCCCTCCAGTGACTTTACCTTACTTACCTGCCAGACGTCCGGTCAGCCCTTCGACCCATCTGGACTTCTCGCCAGCTATCCGGTCGGCCCATCGACCTAGCTGGACTTCTTGCCAAGCATCCGGTTAGCCCGTCGACTCGCTTGGACTTCTCGCCAGCTATCCGGTCAGCCCGTCGACCTAGCTGGGCTTCATGCCAGACATCCGGTCAGCCCGTCGACCTGTCTGGACTTCTCCTGCACACTCGATCAAAGTGTCAGATAACGACGAACCTAACTTAACCTGATTTGTCATTCATCAAAACCAGAGTTAGATCGTTAGTGCTAACCGCACCAACAATCTCCCCCTTTTTGATGGAATGACAACCTGGTTAAGTTAACAAAAATCAAGCATGATTTTCGAGGTTTTTAAGGTTTTAAGTTAGTTTTTCAAGTTTGCATTTAGTTGCTCTAACTTAGCCACATATCTCTCCCCCTTTGGCATTCATCAAATACGAACATAAGCCAAGTAATTTTGGAATGCAGAAAAAGTAAAACTTGTAAAAAAAATGTCAAGGTAACTTGGGGGAGTTTAAATAGTAATTTAGCTTTTGTTTCTTAACTTTTGTAAAATAACTAAGTTTTGAAAGTAGCTAATTTAGCAACATAACTTAGTATTTAGTACATTTTGAGTAATTTTGAAAGATAATATCTGCAAAATTAATTGACTTTGTAAACTTAAGAGAAATTTTTGAAAGCTAATTTTCAAGCTTAAGTTTAGGAACGCTAAGTTTAGATATTCTAATTTTCAAACATGGGGTTATAAGTTACAAATTTTAAGATTAAATTTTCAAAGTAAGTTTCAACTTTTAAAACACTTTTCAAACATGAATTATTAAAACCAAAATTTCAAGGTTTAAATTTTCAAAATACGTTTCAACTTTGAAACACTTTTCAACCATGAGTTTTCAAAATCAAAGTTTCAAGACTGAGTTTACAAAAGATTCAATTTTCAAAACCTTAGTTTATAAAGTCAAATTGAAGAATTTAGTTTTAGAGAAATTAGTTTTCAAGAATAGGTTTATAAAGATAAGTTCTCAAGATTAAGGATTTCGAAACTAAGTTTGAAAAAAAATCTACTTTTCAATACTGACAAGGTTTGTAAAACCTTTAAATTTGAACACCGAAATTCAATTTCAAAAAAAATTTTAAGGTGGAGAAAATAATTTAGGTGCTAAGTATTGATTTAATCCTCCCCCTAAACCTGATATTTAAAATAAAGCTTTTGAAAATATTTGCTAAGAATATTTAATATAAGATTTTCAAAGTAATTGGGATAGAATTTTCTAAAGATATTTTAAAGAGAAAAAAAATAACACTTAAGGAGATTAACAAAATAAACCTCCCCCTGAATTAGATACTCCTTTAATTTCTTACTCTCCCTTAATTTATTAATTCTTCTAGGGGATTTAAATAGAAAGTTTGATACAAAGAAAAAATTGAACCTCCCCCTGAATTTGTTACTCCCCTTAATTTAATATCTCCCCTTTAAGTTAATACTAAGGTTTAGTTGTGTTAAATTTCAAAGCCCTAACACATTTGTCTAATTTAGTAACACTTATGTTATTATCTCTGTATCCTTGGTATAACTGTTTATTTGAATTTGATTAATCAATTATTAATTAATTTTAGATTCAGACGCTTAACTTTAGTTTAAGGTTAAATAAAATAAGATTTTATTAATTCAATAACAGTTAAGCATTATCAATAATTTATTGATCAGTTTTTACTTGATTTAATAATTTAATACTTAGTGAAATAATTTAAATTTCATATTACTTGATTGAGTTGGTCAAATGAAAGTGTTAGTTATAATAATAATTATTATTTATTTATTAAATATTTTTTTTAAAAGGGTTTTCTAATGGGATTTCTAAAACAGCATTTAAAAGGAATTTAACATGATTTTTATAATATGTTTTATGTCAATTAACATACGCTTGATTCAGTTTTGATTTTAAATTTAAATTAATATTAGTGGTTAATTTAAGTTTAAGTTTAAGTTTAATTTTAAGTTTAAGTTAAAATTTGTAATTTCAATATTAAGTTTTAATTTAAGATTTAATTAAAAAATAATTTTAAGGTTAAAAAGATGTTTAAAATTAAAAAGTCAAAAAATAATTATTAAAGTGAAAATGATACATAATTTTTAAAATAGTTTTAAAGCGATTTTTAAAATAGATTTTTTTTAAAATGATTTTTTTTTAAAAGTTTTTTAAAATAATTTTTGAAATGATTTTAAAGTTTAAATAATTTTAAAAAATATATATATATTTTTTAAGTTAAAATAATTTTTAGTTAAAATAATTTTCAAAAGTAATTTTTTAAATAATTTTTAAGTTAAAATAATTTTTTAAACTAATTTTTAAAAGAGTTTTAAAATAATTTTTAAATGAATTTTTTAACACAATTTTTAAATGAGTTTATAAATAAAATTTTAAATGAGTTTTTAAAATAATTTTTTAAATGAGTTTTTAAAATAATTTTTTAAAAGATTTTTAAAACAATTTTTAAATGAGTTTATAAATAAATTTTTAAATGAGTTTTTAAAATAATTTTTAAATGAGTTTTTTAAAATAATTTTTTAAAAGATTTTTAAAGCAATTTTTAAATGAGTTTTTAAATAATTTTTTAAATGGATTTTTTTTGTTTTAAAAGAATTTTAAAATAGTTTTTAAAGAATTTTTAAAATAGTTTTTTTAAAGAATTTTTAAAATAATTTTTAAATAATTTTTAAAGAATTTTTAAATGAGTTTTTAAAGAATTTTTAAAATAGTTTTAAAAGAATTTTTAAGATAGTTTTTAAAGAACTTTTAAAATAGTTTTTAAACAATTTTTAAAATAATTTTTAAAGAATTTTTTAAAATAGTTTTTAAAGAATTTTTAAAATAGTTTTAAAATAATTTTTAAAATAGTTTTTAAAGAATTTTTTAAATAGTTTTTAAAGAATTTTTAAAATAGTTTTTAAAGAATTTTTTAAAATAGTTTTTAAAGAATTTTTTAAATAGTTTTAAAAGAATTTTTAAAATAAAAAATAATTTAATTAAAAAATAATAATTTAGTTTAAATTCGAAATTTAATTTTAATTTAAAATTTGAAATTTAATTTTGATCCTTAGTCATCTCACCCGATCCAAGTTTTCAGTCAGGGAATCTGTAACGACCCAATTTTCCTTATTTTGAGTTCTAAATATCTTTGAAAATATCTGAAAATACTTTTAAAATATTCTAGGAATTTTTAGAGTATTTTTATGCAATTTTTGGAGTCCGTTTGGCATTTTTACCGGGAGGAGGAAGTTATAAAAAAAAAAAAAAAAACACAAAGTGCTAGGATTCGAACCCAGCTTCTCGGGCCCAAGCAGTAATCGACCCAACCAACCGAGCTGAGCTCGTTTTATTAACTAAGTGTGTGAACAAATATATTTAAGTTATAGGTGGAACTGAATCACCTAGGTTATTAAAGGAGGTTAATTTCTTTCCCGAAACCTAAAAACCCAAATTTCTCTCCCTTCTCACCCACGCGGCGCCGTCTTCTCCTCTCGGGCGAAACCGCAGCCAAGGCTAGGGTTTCCTCCTCTCGACGTCGGCGAGGTGTTTTCCGGCCGGTCTCCACTCGTGGGTGATCATTCCGGCAAGGGGAGCTCGGGAAATACAAGGAAAAAGGTGGGATCGAAGCTCCACCGAAACCCTAGAGCATTTCTCTTCGGTTGTAAGTCCAAGAACCCGATGTAAGTGCTTCTCACCTGCGGTAGGAGTAGCTCTCGGGGTTTTGTTTTGCATTTTGTTGTGAAATGAACATTAGTAACCTTTTCATTCTAGTATATGGTTCGGATTTTGATCCTTGTTCTAGCAAATTGGATTAAGTTTTGGTTTCAATCTTTTGATGTGTTTTTTTAGTGCACGGACAGAAATTTTTGAGGGTTTTCCTTGATTACCACAACATGCTAATTAGATGTATTTACCTTACAATTCAAGCATGATTAAGTAGTAGATTTCCCTTCAAGTTACAGCATGATTAAGGGTCTGTTAGGACTCGAAATAGGGTTAGTTTATACAAGCTTGAGATGTGAAAACTCTTACTGCCATGAGCCTAACTAGGGAAAACTTTTCCATGCAGTTCTGTCATTTACTGTTGAAATTCGGTTTACAATATACCATGTTACTTACCAGTAGTGTAGTTGTTTTTTTTAAAACTCTGTGGAGATTAGTTTGAATAAGTACTGGCTTATATTAGTGATATATGCTTTAGAATCTCTCGTATAATGAATAAATGAGAGAAGTGCAGGTAAAGAAAGACTAAGTCACAACCTGATCCTAAATTCCAGAATTTAGAATCAAAGCACACAAATAAATGCCAAGTCATTTTATTAGAAGAAGTATTTAAAGAAGGATATAAAGAAAAGTATTTTACTTTTGAAAGGGCATGTACCGGACACAAAGTCCAAGGGATGGGCTCCAAGTTGCCCCTAGACATAAGGTCTAGAAGTGTCTTAATGGTTTTGGGATTAGCTACCTCAATTCTCATTAAAAAAGGCGCGCAAAGTGGTACAATGCCGGGCCCAAGTAAAGTTGAATATTATTTTAAAGTATAAAAGTATTAATTTGGAAACAAACAGAACAAGCTCTTTTATCTCAGTCGCAAATTCCAGTAAGTTAAATGGTTGTTTCCTTTAGAGATGCATGATGTAGTTCAACTTGCTATTTTCATGTTGAGCATGTACTCCCTGCTTTCTTTTATGTTTATGCATTCCTTATCGGATTTTGTGAGTAGAAAGCACTTACTAAGCTTTTAGCTTATAGATACTACTTTTCCTCCTACTGCAGATATAGATAAAAATAAAGGAAAAGCTAAAGTGTTATAGAGGAAGGCGACAAGGAGACGTTGATTGTGTGTGTGTGGTGGCTGTTATGGAGCTTGGGATCTTGCTAGAAGAGTTTGGAAATGTTACTTGCTAGTGCTCTTTTGATTTCTGCCATAGTAGAATTACATTGCCATACTAAGATTTTGTTTAAAATGCTCAGTAGTCTTATGTGAATGCTAATATTCTATATGAGTTTGCTTTGATGGAACACTGTCACATGAATTAACTTCTGCTGTAGTGAGATCATTTAAATTGCAGTGAGTAGTATATATGAACAGCTAGTAATTTCTTATGTTCGGTATTCTTTTTGTTACTGCTGGAAATTTCAATCTGCTGTGAAATAGTGTGCTCGACATTCATTCATTTCTGCTGGAGTCTCAATCTGCCGTGGGGTTAAAATCTGCAGGAGTTCTTTTGTTTTATGGAAAAAAAATGTGCTGTTCGGTTTTTGTTTGAAATAAATGAGCAGTAGGTATAATTAATTTTCCTTTCATTTCTGTTAGGATGTAGAATGAAATGTTTGCAAGATAACAAGTGATGTAGTAAGCAGTAGGGGTATTTAAGCTTTATATGTCTATAGGTTATACTTTCTTGTTGCTTCACTTATTTGCATGTTTGATCCTGTAAAAAGATAAACAAGAAAGAAAGAAAAAAAAAGAAAATGTATCAAGAAATTTTATGCTGCTATTTAGAGACATGTTCTGATATGCGATATGTTTCAAATAGTTTAAAGTATTTCTAGTGTTATAGTAGGTAGTACCAGTTACATGTAGCTAGTAGAATCAGTAGCGGTCACCCTTAGAGTAGTGGTAAGGAGGGTGTTTGTTACAGTTGGTATCAGAGCGGGTTCCATTCTCCAGCAACACACACACATCAGCATCTACCTTGCCGTCTTCAAGTAAGAAAGTATTTAAGTTCTTTCTTTAGTGCTTTCCTATATTATTATTATTTGCAGTATGGATTGATTGTTTATAAGTGATTAAGTAAGATAAGAGTTTTTAGCTATTTCCTTTCTTAATATATAAATGTGTATGTTTAGGAAGGGTAGAGAAATTATTAAATTTTCTTATTTGTTTAACTAGATGTCGAGAAGAGGACGTCCCCGTACTGCTCGTACTGAGGACCAAGTTCAGGAGAAAGAGGGGCCAGACTCAACTGAGCCCAATCTTTCTGAAGTTGTTGCCCAACTTCAGAAACAAGTAGCTGAGCAGCAGCAAGTAATTGCCAATCTGATGGCAAATCAACAACCAGTTCCTCCTACTCCTCAAACAGTAACTGTGGAGACTCCAGTGGTAACTGAGGTTCCACCAGCTGCCCAAGGAGTCGTCACAGCACCCCAGAGACAAGAATCCTACCTCATTCAGTGGCTGAAACTGAAACCAGAGAGTTTCTCAGGCACAACTGAGCCCTGGGATGCCCAGGCTTGGTTCAAAATACTGGAGAGCACCATGGAGCTTCTTGACTGGCCAGAAGTCGAGAAAGTTAAGTGTGCCTCCTTCTGCCTAACTGGAGACGCACGCATGTGGTGGGAGAGAGTCAAAAGCAAGAGGGCAGTCAATCAGATGAGATGGATTGATTTTGAGATAGAGTTCTACGACGAGTTCTTCCGCCAAAGGATCACCAATAAGCACTACGAGGAGTTTATGGAGTTCAGACAGGGTGATCTGACAGTGGAGGAAGCAGTTAAAAGATTCAACAGGCTAGCTCGTCTCTGCCCAGAGCTAGTAAGCACAGAGAAGGAACGAGTCAGACTGATGCTCAGGATGTTGAAGCCAGTGATAGCACTTAATGTGAGTAGTGGAACTCATCAGCCCCAGACTAGCGAAGAGCTGGTCAGCAGAGCCTTAGTAGCTGAGCATTACCTGAACAGCATGAAGGCACAACGAGAACAGCACAAGCCAATCAAGATAGAAACTAAGACTGGGGGAAGTCAGAAACCCCAGTTAAATAATCAGAACTGGAAAGGCAAGGGTACTAAAAGAAAGCAGTGGAATTCAGGGAGTAACCAGAAGGGAGAATCAGAAAACAAGCAGACTAATTTCCCTCCCTGCGCCAAATGTGGGAGAACACATCCAGGAGCCTGTCTTTTGGGTAAGACTGGATGTTATTCTTGTGGTCAGGAAGGACACATGGCTAAACAGTGTCCTAACAAGTTCAAAGCACCTCAGCCACAGCCAATACAATATGGAGGCAAGCCTCAGTTACATTACATGCCTGCAACTCTGGAAGGACCTCAGATCAGTCAAGGAAGGTTGGAAGCTCCACCAGTTCCAGCCAATGCCAGAGTATTCTCCCTTACCAAAGAGGAAGCTGCTAGTGCCTCCACGGTCGTAACAGGTCAAGTAGTTATTTTTCAGCATATAGCTACTGCACTATTTGATACTGGGGCGACCCATTCTTTTGTATCCATACCTTTTGCCAAAGAACTACAGGTACCTACAAAAAACATGAACTCCAAGTTCCTGACGACCCTACCTTTTGGGGAAGTCATGGAATCCGACTAGTGGCTTCGGGATGTACCAGTCAGAATTTCAGATCGTGAGCTATGTATAAATCTGGTGGTCCTCGCCATGCAGGATTTCGATATCATTTTGGGTATGGATTTCCTCAGCAAGTACAGTGCTTCAGTGGACTGCCGCAGAAGGAAAGTGATCTTTAGTCCAGAAGGTGAATCATCCTTTGAGTTCACAGGGGTGCCAAGGAGGAAGACCCAGAAGTTCCTTTCTTCTCTCACAGCTCACCAGATGCTAGCTAAAGGGTGTGCTGGTTTTCTTGCATTCATTGTGAGTACAGAAGAAGAAGAAAGACCTAAGCAGGAGGAAGTTCGGGTAGTCTGTGAGTATCCAGAGGTATTTCCAGAAGAGCTACCTGGACTACCTCCCAACAGAGAAGTGGAGTTTGAGATTGAACTGGTTCCTGGTACCGGTCCAATTTCAAAAGCTCCATATCGCATGTCTCCAGCAGAGCTGAAAGAACTACAGGAACAACTTCAGGAGCTGCTTGACAAAGGCTTCATCCGCCCTAGTCATTCACCATGGGGAGCTCCCGTGTTGTTCGTCAAGAAGAAAGAAGGATCTATACGGATGTGCATAGATTATAGAGCTCTAAATCAAGTGATAATCAAGAACAAGTACCCCCTCCCCAGGATCGACGACCTATTTGATCAGTTGAGAGGGGCGACAGTATTCTCAAAGATAGACCTGCGCTCTGGGTACCATCAGCTAAAAGTGAAGGAAAGAGACATACCTAGAACGGCTTTCAGGACCAGATACGGACACTACGAGTTCGTAGTCATGCCTTTTGGTGTGACTAATGCACCTGCAGTCTTCATGGACTTGATGAATAGAGTGTTCAGAGAATACCTTGACAAGTTTGTCATTGTGTTCATCGACGATATTCTAGTCTATTCCAGAACTTCAGAGGAGCATGACACGCACTTGAGAATAGTCCTGCAGACCCTTCAGCAAAAGCAGCTCTATGCTAAATTCTCAAAGTGCGAGTTCTGGTTGGAGCAGGTGGCATTTTTAGGTCACATCATTTCTAAAGAAGGCATACAAGTAGATCCAGCCAAAGTAGAAGCGGTCAGCAATTGGAAGAGACCCAAGAATGCCAGGGAGATCAGAAGCTTCCTTGGTTTAGCTGGGTACTACAGGAAATTTGTGGAGGACTTTTCCAGGATAGCCTCTCCACTTACAGCCCTCACCAGGAAGGACAAGAAGTTTGAATGGTCAGAGAAATGTGAGCAGAGTTTTCAAGAACTCAAGAAGAGACTGACCAGTGCTCCTATACTGACTGTTTCAGAGAGCGACAAGAGTTTTGACATCTACAGTGATGCTTCCAAGATGGGCTTAGGAGATGTACTCATGCAGGAAGGAAAAGTTATAGCTTATGCTTCCAGACAACTCAAAGACTATGAGAAGAACTATCCCACTCATGACCTAGAGCTGGCAGCTGTGGTCTTTGCACTGAAACTCTGGCGACACTACTTGTATGGAGTCCAGTGCAGAATCTTCACAGACCATCAAAGTCTTAAGTACTTCTTCACTCAGAAGGACTTAAACATGAGACAGCATAGGTGGTTAGAGTTGGTCAAAGATTATGACTGTGAAATCCTCTACCACCCAGGTAAAGCTAATAAAGTGGCAGATGCACTAAGCAGAAAGTCCAGTGCATCCTTGATGTCCTTATCATCATTAGCCCTACCACTACAGAAGGAGTTGTCAGATTTCGGACTTGAAATTATTTATGGGTAACTTTCTGCATTGACCTTAGAGTCAACCCTGCTTGAGGATATACAAAAAAAGCAAAGCGAAGATCCAGATATTCAAAAGATCAAGCAAGGGATCCAAGAAGAAAGAAGTTCAGAATTTCGAGTATCAGACAGTGGAATTCTTTATCAGGGAAATCGCCTTTGTGTTCCCAACGATGAAGAGCTGAGAAAGAAAATTGTTGAAGAAGCCCATAGTACACCATACTCCATGCATCCTGGTTCTACCAAGATGTACCAAGACGTGAAACAGAAGTTCTGGTGGTCTGGACTCAAAAGAGATGTAGCTAAATATGTCAGTACCTGCCTGACATGTCAGAGGGTCAAAGCAGAACACCAGAGACCAGGAGGAGTTTTACAACCTCTTCCAATACCAGAGTGGAAGTGGGAAGACATATCCATGGACTTCATAACAGGTCTCCCAAGAACCACAAATGGATATGATGCGATATGGGTGATAGTGGACAGATTGACCAAGTCTGCTCATTTTCTAGCCATCAAAGTGTCTCACTCTATAGAGCAGTTAGCACAGCTGTATGTTAAAGAGGTGATCAGACTTCACGGAGTTCCCAAATCTATTATTTCTGATAGAGATGGGCGCTTCACCTCTCACTTTTGGGAGTGTGTACAGACTGCACTAGGCACCAAGCTCAAGTTCAGCACAGCCTTCCATCCTCAGACTGATGGACAGACAGAGCGAGTAAATCAGATCCTAGAAGATATGCTTAGGGCTTGTGCATTAGATTTTAAAGGCAGTTGGTGCAAGTATCTGTGCTTAGCTGAGTTTGCCTACAACAACAGCTACCAAGCCACCATCAGGATGGCACCATATGAATCATTGTATGGCAGAAAGTGCAGATCACCTATATGCTGGCAAGAAGCGGAGAAAGAAGAGAAATGGAAGTAGAGCTGAGATGATAGAAGAAACCACTCAGATTATTCAGAAGATCAGACAGAGGATTGAGACTGCCCAGAGTAGACAGAAAAGCTATGCTGACACACGCCGAAGGCCACTGGAATTCCAAGTAGGAGATTCAGTCTTTCTCAAGGTTGCTCCTATGAAGGGAGTGATGAGATTTGGCAAGAAGGGCAAATTAAGTCCTCGCTATGTAGGACCGTACCTGATTTCAGAAAGGATTGGTAAAGTAGCTTATAAGCTGGACTTGCCACTGGACATGTCAGCAGTACACAATGTGTTTCATGTCTCCATGTTAAAGAAGTGTCTTCATGACCCTAGCCAAGTGATTGAACCTCAGTCAGTGCAGATCCAAGAGGATCTTAGTTATGAGAGTAGACCTACACAGATAGTGGGTAGAGCAGTCAAGAGACTAAGGAACAAAGAAGTGCCACTAGTGAAGGTCGTCTGGCAGAACCAAAAGCATGAGGAAGTCACTTGGGAACGAGAGGACAGTATGAGGCAGAAATATCCAGAACTATTCTAAGTTCGAGGACGAACTTTTTATAAGGTATGGGGAGTTGTAACGAACCAATTTTCCTTATTTTGAGTTCTAAATATCTTTGAAAATGTCTGAAAATACTTTTAAAATATTCTAGGGATTTTTAGAAATTTTTAGAGTATTTTTATGCAATTTTTGCAGTCCGTTTGGCATTTTTACCGGGAGGAGGAAGTTAAAAAAAATAAAAAAAAGAAAAACACAAAGTGCAAGAGCTAGGATTCGAACCCAACTTTTCGGGCCCAAGCAGTAATCGACCCAACCAACCGAGCTGAGCTCGTTTTATTAACTAAGTGTGTGAACAAATATATTTAAGTTATAGGTGGAACTGAATCACCTAGGTTATTAAAGGAGGTTAATTTCTTTCCCGAAACCTAAAAACCCAAATTTCTCTCCCTTCTCACCCACGCGGCGCCGTCTTCTCCTCTCGGGCGAAACCGCAGCCAAGGCTAGGGTTTCCTCCTCTCGACGTCGGCGAGGTGTTTTCCGGCCGGTCTCCACTCGTGGGTGATCATTCCGGCAAGGGGAGCTCGGGAAATACAAGGAAAAAGGTGGGATCGAAGCTCCACCGAAACCCTAGAGCATTTCTCTTCGGTTGTAAGTCCAAGAACCCGATGTAAGTGCTTCTCACCTGCGGTAGGAGTAGCTCTCGGGGTTTTGTTTTGCATTTTGTTGTGAAATGAACATTAGTAACCTTTTCATTCTAGTATATGGTTCGGATTTTTGATCCTTGTTCTAGCAAATTGGATTAAGTTTTGGTTTCAATCTTTTGATGTGTTTTTTTAGTGCACGGACAGAAATTTTTGAGGGTTTTCCTTGATTACCACAACATGCTAATTAGATGTATTTACCTTACAATTCAAGCATGATTAAGTAGTAGATTTCCCTTCAAGTTACAGCATGATTAAGGGTCTGTTAGGACTCGAAATAGGGTTAGTTTATACAAGCTTGAGATGTGAAAACTCTTACTGCCATGAGCCTAACTAGGGAAAACTTTTCCATGCAGTTCTGTCATTTACTGTTGAAATTCGATTTACAATATACCATGTTACTTACCAGTAGTGTAGTTGTTTTTTTTAAAACTCTGTGGAGATTAGTTTGAATAAGTACTGGCTTATATTAGTGATATATGCTTTAGAATCTCTCGTATAATGAATAAATGAGAGAAGTGCAGGTAAAGAAAGACTAAGTCACAACCTGATCCTAAATTCCAGAATTTAGAATCAAAGCACACAAATAAATGCCAAGTCATTTTATTAGAAGAAGTATTTAAAGAAGGATATAAAGAAAAGTATTTTACTTTTAAAAGAGCATGTACCGGACACAAAGTCCAAGGGATGGGCTCCAAGTTGCCCCTAGACATATGGTCTAGAAGTGTCTTAATGGTTTTGGGATTAGCTACCTCAATTCTCATTAAGAAAGGCGCGCAAAGTGGTACAATGCCGGGCCCAAGTAAAGTTGAATATTATTTTAAAGTATAAAAGTATTAATTTGGAAACAAACAGAACAAGCTCTTTTATCTCAGTCGCAAATTCCAGCAAGTTAAATGGTTGTTTCCTTTAGAGATGCATGATGTAGTTCAACTTGCTATTTTCATGTTGAGCATGTACTCCCTGCTTTCTTTTATGTTTATGCATTCCTTATCGGATTTTGTGAGTAGAAAGCACTTACTAAGCTTTTAGCTTATAGATACTACTTTTCCTCCTACTGCAGATATAGATAAAAATAAAGGAAAAGCTAAAGTGTTATAGAGGAAGGCGACAAGGAGACGTTGATTGTGTGTGTGTGGTGGCTGTTATGGAGCTTGGGATCTTGCTAGAAGAGTTTGGAAATGTTACTTGCTAGTGCTCTTTTGATTTCTGCCATAGTAGAATTACATTGCCATGCTAAGATTTTGTTTAAAATGCTCAGTAGTCTTATGTGAATGCTAATATTCTATATGAGTTTGCTTTGATGGAACACTGCCACATGAATTAACTTCTGCTGTAGTGAGATCATTTAAATTGCAGTGAGTAGTATATATGAACAGCTAGTAATTTCTTATGTTCGGTATTCTTTTTGTTACTGCTGGAAATTTCAATCTGCTGTGAAATAGTGTGCTCGACATTCATTCATTTCTGCTGGAGTCTCAATCTGCCGTGGGGTTAAAATCTGCAGGAGTTCTTTTGTTTTATGGAAAAAAAAAATGTGCTGTTCGGTTTTTGTTTGAAATAAATGAGCAGTAGGTATAATTAATTTTCCTTTCATTTCTGTTAGGATGTAGAATGAAATGTTTGCAAGATAACAAGTGATGTAGTAAGCAGTAGGGGTATTTAAGCTTTATATGTCTATAGGTTATACTTGCTTGTTGCTTCACTTATTTGCATGTTTGATCCTGTAAAAAGATAAACAAGAAAGAAAGAAAAAAAAAGAAAATGTATCAAGAAATTTTATGCTGCTATTTAGAGACATGTTCTGATATGCGATATGTTTCAAATAGTTTAAAGTATTTCTAGTGTTATAGTAGGTAGTACCAGTTACATGTAGCTAGTAGAATCAGTAGCGGTCGCCCTTAGAGTAGTGGTAAGGAGGGTGTCTGTTACAGAATCCTATAATTTTGTGAGATGAATTAGATTTAATTATAGAGTTTGGTTTAACTTGTGTTAGATTCAGGTTTAGCTTTGGTCTCAACAAATAGGCATTCTTCGGATAAACTTCTAAGCTTGGTGAGTCACTTGGACGTCATTAGAAGTAACCAACCTTTCGAGGTTTTCCGAATAGTCCTATCCACGGAGCTTAGTACTAAAACTTGGTCTAACTAGTTGGGATCCATTTAAAGGTAGCTTCGGTCGGTTCCACTTGGCCAAATGCACCAGATTGAAGCCATATCTTTCCAGACATGCGATGCCCAACCTTCCCCAACGTACTATCATAAAAAAATTTCACCAGTACCATGATTCAAGTTAAACTGGGTCCCTTTTTAACTAATCCTAATTACCCTGCCGGGTTAGTTTATTTGGGTTACCCTGTCGGGTAAGTTAGTTTTAGAGGTGCCAGCTATTCTGGAGCCTCCCCCTAAATTATTGGCTTTTAATTTAAGATTTAATTTTGAATTAATTAAATTGGTCAAATTATCTTTCTTTAAGAGAGTGTATTTAATATTTGAATGTTCTTTCAATTTCAATTTTATTGGGTTAATTGAATTATCTTTCTTTAATAGCTTATTTTTAAAGTTTAAGTTTTTATTTATTTTTAAATTTGAATTAACTAAACTGTTTGAATTATATTTCCTTAACTGTTTATCTTTTAGCTTTTTATTAATTATTCATTTTGAAATTTCTAGATTATTTTTGTTTAATATGTTATCTTTAACATTTAATTTTAAGTTTGTTAAATTCCGTTTTGATTTTATCAAAGTGTTTGATTTTATACTTACATTTTCTTTGCCTTTTAAATTGATATGGTTAATTGAATTTATTAGATTAGTTTTATCTTTAAAGTTTAATTTTTTATTAATTAAATTATCTTGGTTTTGGATAGTATTTTCTAGACTGATTTTATCTTGATTACTAAATATTTTATCAAGGTATTTATTGATTTTATCCATTTTCTCATTTTTAGCATTTAAATTCAAATTTATTTTAATGTTTGACTTATTTATGTCTAAATGCTCACCTAGTTTTAAATTTTCTGAATTGATTAAATTATTTGAATTGATTTGGTCATTGTTCTGTTTGACCAAGTCAAGGTCGATGCCAAATTGATCAGAGTCTAGATTATTTTGTGATTTTGAATCTAAATCATCTAAATCTAGATTATCATGCACCATACTTGGACTAATTTCATACCTATCATCATGCTGATTATTTAAACTACTATTAGCAGGGATATTTTGGTAAATATTACTAACCTTGAGCGCAACCCCTAATTCAGTAGGCTTCTCCGTTGGATTTGACTCGAGTTCATATTTGACTTTAACTTGATCTTCTAGCTCCATCGGCGTCTCGTGAAGCTTGATCAACAGGGTCCACAGCTCATATGCATTCTTGTACTTTTCTAATCTGCATAAAATATTGGTAGGTAAAACATTACAAATAATGTTACTTACCTTTTTGTAACGACCACCCTTCTTACTACTACTACTACTCTCTAAGAGTGACCGTTACTTATCTACTAACTCTACTTAATCGGTTTATTAAAAATCTCTAGGAAAACCCTACCGAAAAATTTCGACAGAGTCTCCCCTGTACCGGTGACCATTTTCCATAATACAAGCATAATATACTCAGCCACAGGCGGCTGGAAATATATTTCAATCAACCACGCAGTTTAATAAGAAATGAAAACTAACCACAACCACGCAGTTTAATAATTCCAATCATGCAGATAATGAAAAACCAAAAACATAACTTCTTACTACATCCTTTCCTTATCAACTTAATAAGAAATCAAACTAATCACATTCTTAAACTAAATGAATTCCTTAGCTAAGTCCCAAGGACCTCCATAGTCCACACATCACACACTCCTCTTGCATCTCCTTGTCACCTTCCTTCACTGTATCTTTTCTTTCCCTTTATCTACAGTAGGAGGAAATGCAGTCTATAAGCATAAAGCTTAGTGAGCGCTACCTACTCACAAAAGCTCGATATGCATGTATATAAATAAAAACATGCTAAAACTTAATGCTAACATATAAAACTACTCATGCTCATATATAACAAAGGAAAACATGCTAACTGAAATGCTAATCATTGTATAGCTAAATATGCTCATAAACTAATAAGAGAAGCATACTAAACATGTAAAGCTACTAAACATGTAAAACTACTAAACATGTAAAGCTAAACATGCTCATAAGAATAAAACTATAACAGCATGCTGAAAGCAAATAAAACTAAACATGCTGAATAATCTGATAGCAAGAAACAAATAAAACTAGTACTGAATGCTTCAAACAACAAGAAACTAAACTTTCTAATTCTAAACATATTTGAAGCTTGTTTCATTTGTTTCAAAACTTATACTTTATGTAATGCCCCAATTTTTCCTATTCTGAGTTTTAAACATCCATAAAAATGTTTGAAAATACTGTTAAAATATTTTAGAGATTTTTAGAAATTTTTAGAGTATTTTTGCGTAATTTTTGGAGGTCGTTTAGTATTTTTACAAAACCAAAGAAGTTTAAGCAAAAAACGTTGGAGGAGAGGTTCAAACCCGCGACCTCGGGTCGGACTGAACCAAGCCGAACCGGCTTGACCAGCTGGGATAAGAGATTTATGTTAATCTCATATAGAGTTAAATAAGGTTATAGTATAGTTGGGTTATATCCGAATACTTATAAAAGGAAATAAGTTTTGGGATTTTAAGAAAACCTAACTTTTTCTCCCGAAAACCTAATCTCCTTCGCTCTTCTCCCTCGCGACGGCGCAAAGCTGCGGCGGAAACCTAGAGCGAGCTAGGGTTGGAGATTCCGGCGCCGGCGAGACTTGATTCCAGCCGACCCTCATCCACGGTGGCTGTTCCCGACGGAGAGAAGCCCGAGAGCTCCGAGAACACGCCGGAAAAGTTGCTACCCGAGCCCTAGAAGCCCTCCTTCCCTTCTTCTCGGTTGTAAGTGCAAGAACAAGAGGTGAGTTGCTTCTCACCTGCAGTAGGAGTAGCTCCGAGTTTTCAATTTTCGTTTCCTTGCTCATGGATTCTATTTTGCCGAATAGATGGTCCTAGGGTTGTCATGCATCCCTTCCTTTAGTTGTTGCTAGGTATTTTGCCATGCAAATTTAGGTTTCGGTTTGTTCCCTTGCTTCCCTGTTTTCGGATCATACCGTACAGGTTGCCACCTCATGTTTGCTGTCGTGAGGTTGAAGAAAGAAGAAAAGGATTAGTTTAGGTTAAGCATGTAGAACAGTTACAAAACTTAGGTTTCCAGTAGTAGTTCTACCCTATTAGCAGCACGTTGGAGATTTTGGGTTGCTTTACAATAAGAGTTAAGTTGTGAAGGTGTCATTTAGGTTTATTTTAAATTTTACAGCGAGATGAACTTGATCTTATGCAAAGAAAAAGGGGCACGAGTAACTTCCACTGGGTTGCTGTGCAATTTCGGCTACTGAGCTGGCTATAAGAAGGCTCAGATTTATTAAATCGGATCAAGTCAATATTTGTTGAACCACACGTACAACAGAACCGTGAAAAGGATCTGCTGAACTTGAAATAGAGTAGTAGTAGTAGTAATTGTACATGTGGTTTTATTTCTTTGAAATCTGTTATTTCTGTGCTATTTACCAGAAATGCAATTATAACAGAATAATTGACTTCATTTGCTACTGCACCAAGCTTTACATAGGTTTAAACTTTAGCAGATTATAGTCTTGTTGTGCCATGCATTTGACATGTACAACCTTAGTTTTGGGAGTATTCAGTAGAGCATGTGCTACTAGTTTTTCCCATGAAATTTTAGAACATCCACTTTGTTTTTACAGATTTCATTAAGCAGTATAGTGCAGATTTGTTAAGCTTAGGATGTAGATTTGCTTAAAGTATGATTAGTAAGCTTAAAGTTACTTTCTTTTGCTCTTATCACAGCATGTTTAGAAAGTCCAAAGTTGCTTTCTTTTGCCCTATTTTACAGCATGTACAGAAAGCTCAAGGTTGCATTCTTTTGCTCTATTTTACAGCATGTTTAGAAAGTCCAAGTTGCTTTCTTTTGCTCTATTTTATAGCATGATTAGTAAGTTCAAAGTTGCTTTCTTTTACTCTATTTTATAGCATGATTAGTAAGCTCAAAGTTGTTTTCATTTGCTATTTTAATATGCATGAACAGCCATGTATTCTAGTGGAAAAATGAGAATCCTATTAAATACTTTTAGAAGTATTAACAAGTAAAAGAAAGAAAAAGAAAAGAAAGAGAAAGGCCAAGGCCTTAAGTAAATCCCAAAGTCAAGATTTTAGGGATTTTTGGCACACAAGGTGTCTATTAAAATGCCAAGGCATTTAAAGAATAAGTAATTAAGATAAAAAGTATTTTACTTTTAAAGGGCATGTACCGGACACAAGGTCCAAGGGATGGGCTCCAAGTTGCCCCTAGGCACAAGGCCTAGAAGTATCTTAGTAGTTTCGGGATTAGCTACCTCGATTCTTATTAAGAATGCGCGCAAAGTGGTACAATGTCGGGCCCAAGAAGAAGTTGATTACTATTTTGAAGTATTAAAGTATAAGTTTTGAAACAAATGAAACAAGCTTCAAATATGTTTAGAATTAGAAAGTTTAGTTTCTTGTTATTTGAAGCATGCAGTAGTAGTTTTATTTGTTTCTTGCTATTAGCTTATTCAGCATGTTTAGCTTTACATGTTTAATAGTTTTACATGTTTAGAAGTTTTACAAGTTTAGTAGTTTTACATGTTTAGCTTTACATGTTTAGTAGTTTTACAAGTTTAGTAGTTTTACATGTTTAGTATGCTTCTTTTATAGTTTCATTCTTATGAGCATGATTAACTATACATGTTTAGTATTTCAGTTAGCATGATTCCTTTGCTATGTATGAGCATGAGTAGCTTTACATGTTAGCATTCAGTTTTAGCATGTTTTTATTTATATACATGCATATCGAGTTTTTGTGAGTAGATAGCGCTCACTAAGCTTTATGCTTATAGACTACACTTCCTCCTACTGCAGATAAAGGAAAGGAAAAGATTTAGCAAGGAAGGCGACAAGGTGGTGGTGATGAAGGTGTGTGATGGCTGGACTATGGAGAGATCCAGAATGAGCTGGCAAATTGCCAAGACTTTTCTGTTTAGTTATTTTAGTTCTCTTTTAATGCTATGATGAAGTTGAGATTGTAATTGAGTCTATTCTGCACTTGTAGTTTGGTATGTCTTATCGTTGGAGTTCTATTTGTTTACTATTGCTAGAATAGTTTCCTTTTAGTTATTGTGATATTATTACTGCGTGGTTGTGAAGTATTTATACCAGCCGCATGTGGCTGATGGTTTATTATTTGTTTGTATTGCTGATTTGGTCACCGGTACAGGGGAGATTCTGCCGAAATTTTTCGGTAGGGTTTTCCTAAAGATTTTTAATAAACCGGTTAAAGTAGAGTAGTAGATAAGTAACGGTCACTCTTAGAGAGTTGTAGTAGTAGTAAGAAGGGTGGTCGTTACAGTTGGTATCAGAGCAGTTCCCATTCTCCAGCATCACACACACATCAGCATCAGCCATGCCGTCTTCAAGTAAGAAAGTATTTAAATTCTTTCTTTATTGCTTTCCTTTATTATTATTTGCAGTATAGAGTGATTGCTTATAAGTGCTTAAGTAAGATAGAAGTTACTGTTTCTCCTTTCTTGATTCATACATATGTTTGTTTAGAAAGGATAGAGAAGTTAGAAAGGATAGAGAAGATACCAAGTCTTTTTCTCTGCATAATTAGATGTCAAGAATAAGACATTCCGGTACCGTTCGTACTGAGAACCAAGATCAGGAGAACAAAGAGCTTAGATCAACCGAGCCCAATCTATCTGAAGTTGTTGCCCAACTCCAGAGACAAGTAGTAGAGCAGCAACAAGTGATTGCCAATCTAATGGCTAATCAGAAGCCAGCTCATCCCACTCCCCCAACCATTAACGTGGAGACCCCAGTGGTGATTGAAGTCCCATCAGTTGCCCTGGAAGTCACCACAACACCTAGAAGACAAGAAGCATACCTCATCCAGTGGCTGAAGCTGAAACTAGAAAGCTTCTCAGGCACGACTGAGCCCTCGGATGCCCAGGCTTGGTTCAAGACACTGGAGAGCACAATGGAGCTTCTTGACTGGCCAGAAGTTGAGAAGGTTAAAGTGTGCCTCTTACTGCCTACCTGGAGATGTTCGTATGTGGTGGGAGCGAGTTAAGAGTAAGAGAGTAGTCAACCAGATGAGCTGGATTGACTTCGAGACAGAGTTTTATGAAGAATTCTTCTGTCAACGGATCACCAATAAACAGTATGAGGAAGTTTAGACAAGGTGACCTACCAGCAGAAGAAGCGGTCAAAAGATTCAACAGACTAGCTCACCTTTGCCTAGAGTTAGTAAGTACAGTGAAAGAATGAGTCAGACTGATGCTCCTAATGCTGAGACCAGAAATAACACCTAATGTGATGTAGTGAAACTCACCGACCATAGATTGGTGAAGAACTAGTCAGTAGGGCATTAGTGAGCACTATCTAAACAGCATCAAGGCACAACAAACACAACACAAGCCAGTCAAGATAGAAGACAAGACAGTGGGGAGTCAGAAACCCCAATTAAGTAATTAGAACTAGAAAGACAATGATAACAAGAAAGACCCAAGTAGGAAGATGTTCGGGTAGTCTGTGGGTACCCAGAGGTGTTCCCAGAAGAGCTACCTGGACTACTTCCCAGCAGATAAGTGGAGTTTGAAATTGAATTGGTTCCTGACATCAGCCCAATTTCAAAAGCTCCTTACCGAATTTCTCTAGCAGAGCTAAGAGAGTTACAAGAACAATTTCAGGAGCTACTTGACAAGGGTTTCATCCGCCCTAGTCACTCACCTTGGGGAGCTCCTGTGTTGTTTGTCAAGAAGAAAGACGGATCTATGCTAATGTGCATAGATTTTAGAGTGCTGAGCAAAGTAACAGTTAAGGACTAGTACCCTCTTTCCAGAATAGATGATCTATTTGATCAGCTAAAGAGGGCAACAATGTTCCCTAAAATATACCTGCGTTTTGGGAACCATCAGTTGAAAGCGAAAGGAAGTAATACACCCAGTTAAAGCTAACAAAGTGGTAGATGCACTAAGCAGAAAGTCCAGTGCATCCCTGATGTCTCTGTCATCATTAGCCCTGCCACTGAAGAAAGAGTTGTCAGACCTTGGAGTCGAAATTATTTATGGGCAACTCTCTGCATTGACCTTAGAGTCAACCCTGCTTGAGGATATACAGAGAAAGCAAAGTGAAGATCCAGATATCCAAAAGATCAAGCAAGGGATACAAGAAGAAGAAAATTCTGAATTTTGAGTATCAGACAGTGGAATTCTTTATCAGGGAAGTCGCCTTTGTGTTCCCAATGATGAAGAGCTGAGAAAGAAAATTTTAGAAGAAGCTCACAGTACACCGTACTCTATGCATCCTGGTTCTACTAAGATGTATCAAGACGTGAAACAGAGATTCTGGTGGTCTGGACTCAAAAGAGATGTAGCTAATTATGTCAGTACCTGCCTGACATGTCAGAGGGTCAAAGCAGAACACCAGAGACCAGGAGGAGTCCTACAACCCCTCCCAATACCAGAGTGGAAGTGGGAAGACATATCCATGGACTTTATAACAGGCCTTCCAAAAACTACAAATGGATATGACGCAATATGGGTAGTAGTGGACAGATTGACCAAGTCTGTTCATTTTCTAGCCATCAAGGTGTCCCACTCTATAGAGCAGTTGGCACAGTTATATGTTAAGGAAGTGATCAGACTTCATGGAGTTCCCAAATCTATTGTGTATGATAGAGATGGGCGCTTCACCTCTCACTTTTGGGAGTGTGTTCAGACTGCACTAGACACCAAACTCAAGTTCAGCACAGCCTTCCATCCTCAGACCGATGGACAGACAGAGCGAGTAAATCAGATCCTAGAAGATATGCTCAGAGCTTGTGCACTAGATTTCAAGGGAAGTTGGTGCAAGTATCTATGCTTAGCTGAGTTTGCCTACAACAATAGCTATCAGGCCACCATCAAGATGGCACCATATGAGGCGTTGTATGGCAGAAAGTGCAGATCACCCATATGCTAGCAAGAAGCAGGAGAGAGAAAGGAAATGGAAGTAGAGCTGGGCATTCAGACAGAGCTGATAGAAGAAACCACTCAGGCTATTCAGAAAATCAGACAGAGGATTGAGACTGCCCAGAGTAGACAGAAAAGCTATGCTGACACACGCCGTAGGCCACTGGAATTTCAAGTAGGAGATTCAGTTTTTCTCAAAGTTGCTCCTATGAAGGGAGTGATGAGATTTGGCAAGAAGGGCAAATTAAGTCCTCGCTATGTAGGACCTTACCTGATTACGGACAGGATTGGGAAGGTAGCTTACAAGCTGGAATTACCACAAGACATGTCAGCAATACACAATGTATTTCATGTCTCCATGTTAAAGAAGTGCCTCTGTGCCCCTAGCCAAGTGATTGAGCCTCAGTCAGTGCAGATCCAAGAGGATCTTAGTTTTGAGAGCAGACCTACACAGATAGTGGACAGAGCAGTTAAGAGATTGAGAAACAAAGAAGTACCACTAGTAAAGGTCGTCTGGCAGAACCAGAAGCACGAGGAAATCACTTGGGAGCGGGAGGACAGCATGAGACAGAAGTATCCAGAGCTATTCTAAGTTCGAGGACGAACTTTTTATAAGGTATGGGGGATTGTAACGCCCCAATTTTCCCTATTCTGAGTTTTAAACGTCCATAAAAATGTTTGAAAATACTGTTAAAATATTCTAGAGATTTTTAGAAATTTTTAGAGTATTTTTGCGTAATTTTTGGAGGTCGTTTAGTATTTTTACAAAACCAAAGAAGTTTAAGCAAAAAACGTTGGAGGAGAGGTTCAAACCCGCGACCTCGGGTCGGACTGAACCAAGCCAAACCGGCTTGACCAGCTGGGATAAGAGATTTATGTTAATCTCATATAGAGTTAAATAAGGTTATAGTATAGTTGGGTTATATCCGAATACTTATAAAAGGAAATAAGTTTTGGGATTTTAAGAAAACTTAACTTTTTCTCCCGAAAACCTAATCTCCTTCGCTCTTCTCCCTCGCGACGGCGCAAAGCTGCGGCGGAAACCTAAAGCGAGCTAGGGTTGGAGATTCCGGCGCCGGCGAGACTTGATTCCAGCCGTCCCTCATCCACGGTGGCTGTTCCCGACGGAGAGAAGCCCGAGAGCTCCGAGAACACGCCGGAAAAGTTGCTACCCGAGCCCTAGAAGCCCTCCTTCCCTTCTTCTCGGTTGTAAGTGCAAGAACAAGAGGTGAGTTGCTTCTCACCTGCAGTAGGAGTAGCTCCGAGTTTTCGATTTTCGTTTCCTTGCTCATGGATTCTATTGTGCCGAATAGATGGTCCTAGGGTTGTCATGCATCCCTTCCTTTAGTTGCTGCTAGGTATTTTGCCATGCAAATTTAGGTTTCGGTTTGTTCCCTTGCTTCCCTGTTTTCGGATCATACCGTACAGGTTGCCACCTCATGTTTGCTGTCGTGAGGTTGAAGAAAGAAGAAAAGGATTAGTTTAGGTTAAGCATGAAGAACAGTTACAAAACTTAGGTTTCCAGTAGTAGTTCTACCCTATTAGCAGCACATTGGAGATTTTGGGTTGCTTTACAATAAGAGTTAAGTTGTGAAGGTGTCATTTAGGTTTATTTTAAATTTTACAGAGCGATGAACTTGATCTTATGCAAAGAAAAAGGGGCACGAGTAACTTCCACTGGGTTGCTGTGCAATTTCGGCTACTGAGCTGGCTATAAGAAGGCTCAGATTTATTAAATCGGATCAAGTCAATATTTGTTGAACCACACGTACAACAGAACCGTGAAAAGGATCTGCTGAACTTGAAATAGAGTAGTAGTAGTAGTAATTGTACATGTGGTTTTATTTCTTTGAAATCTGTTATTTCTGTGCTATTTACCAGAAATGCAATTATAACAGAATAATTGACTTCATTTGCTACTGCACCAAGCTTTACATAGGTTTAAACTTTAGCAGATTATAGTCTTGTTGTGCCATGCATTTGACATGTACAGCCTTAGTTTTGGGAGTATTCAGTAGAGCATGTGCTACTGGTTTTTCCCATGAAATTTTAGAACATCCACTTTGTTTTTACAGATTTCATTAAGCAGTATAGTGCAGATTTGTTAAGCTTAGGATGTAGATTTGCTTAAAGTATGATTAGTAAGCTTAAAGTTACTTTCTTTTGCTCTTATCACAGCATGTTTAGAAAGGCCAAAGTTGCTTTCTTTTGCCCTATTTTACAGCATGTACAGAAAGCTCAAGGTTGCATTCTTTTGCTCTATTTTACAGCATGTTTAGAAAGTCCAAGTTGCTTTCTTTTGCTCTATTTTATAGCATGATTAGTAAATTCAAAGTTGCTTTCTTTTACTCTATTTTATAGCATGATTAGTAAGCTCAAAGTTGTTTTCATTTGCTATTTTAATATGCATGAACAGCCATGTATTCTAGTGGAAAAATGAGAATCCTATTAAATACTTTTAGAAGTATTAACAAGTAAAAGAAAGAAAAAGAAAAGAAAGAGAAAGGCCAAGGCCTTAAGTAAATCCCAAAGTCAAGATTTTAGGGATTTTTGGCACACAAGGTGTCTATTAAAATGCCAAGACATTTAAAGAATAAGTAATTAAGATAAAAAGTATTTTACTTTTAAAGGGCATGTACCGGACACAAGGTCCAAGGGATGGGCTCCAAGTTGCCCCTAGGCACAAGGCCTAGAAGTATCTTAGTAGTTTCGGGATTAGCTACCTCGATTCTTATTAAGAATGCGCGCAAAGTGGTACAATGTCGGGCCCAAGAAGAAGTTGATTACTATTTTGAAGTATTAAAGTATAAGTTTTGAAACAAATGAAACAAGCTTCAAATATGTTTAGAATTAGAAAGTTTAGTTTCTTGTTATTTGAAGCATGCAGTAGCAGTTTTATTTGTTTCTTGCTATTAGCTTATTCAGCATGTTTAGCTTTACATGTTTAATAGTTTTACATGTTTAGAAGTTTTACAAGTTTAGTAGTTTTACATGTTTAGCTTTACATGTTTAGTAGTTTTACAAGTTTAGTAGTTTTACAAGTTTAGTAGTTTTACATGTTTAGTATGCTTCTTTTATAGTTTCATTCTTATGAGCATGATTAACTATACATGTTTAGTATTTCAGTTAGCATGATTCCTTTTCTATGTATGAGCATGAGTAGCTTTACATGTTAGCATTCAGTTTTAGCATGTTTTTATTTATATACATGCATATCGAGTTTTTGTGAGTAGATAGCGCTCACTAAGCTTTATGCTTATAGACTACACTTCCTCCTACTGCAGATAAAGGAAAGGAAAAGATTTAGCAAGGAAGGCGACAAGGTGGTGGTGATGAAGGTGTGTGATGGCTGGACTATGGAGAGATCCAGAATGAGCTGGCAAATTGCCAAGACTTTTCTGTTTAGTTATTTTAGTTCTCTTTTAATGCTATGATGAAGTTGAGATTGTAATTGAGTCTATTCCGCACTTGTAGTTTGGTATGTCTTATCGTTGGAGTTCTATTTGTTTACTATTGCTAGAATAGTTTCCTTTTAGTTATTGTGATATTATTACTGCGTGGTTGTGAAGTATTTATACCAGCCACATGTGGCTGATGGTTTATTATTTGTTTGTATTGCTGATTTGGTCACCGGTACAGGGGAGATTCTGCCGAAATTTTTCGGTAGGGTTTTACTAAAGATTTTTAATAAACCGGTTAAAATAGAGTAGTAGATAAGTAATGGTCACTCATAGAGAGTAGTAGTAGTAGTAAGAAGGGTGGTCGTTACACTTTAATACTTCAAAATAATAATAAACTTCTTTTGAGCCCGACATTGTACCAATTTATGCACATCCTTAATAAGAGTCGAGGTAGCTAATCCCGAAACTACTAAGGTACTTCTAGGCGATCTTGTGCCTAGGGACGATCTAGGAGCCCACCCTATGGACCTTGTGTCCTGGACCTTGTGTCCGGTACATGCCATTAAAAAGTAAAATACTTTCTTTTTAACTATAACTTCTTTATACTTGCCCTTACTTGGCATTTAAGCAAACACCTTGTGTGCGCTTTTGATATTCAATCTTCTGGAATTGAAATCAAGTCTAGACCTTAGTCTTTCTTGCTTATTGTTCTTAAAGACAGAAACTCATGCTTATGTAATAGCAAAGAAACTAATAATTGCATGCTCGAGATATACCAACTGTAATTAAACAGAAACAAACTGCTTTCTGGAAATTAGAGGTTGTTCGTATGACAATTTATTCTAATCAACAAGAATTCTATGAACTAAATGCAACTAAAAATCTGCTCATGCTTCATTAATTGTGCACACCTACTGCTACACAAAGAAAACTAGTTGTTTGATACAAAAAACTGAAGCCAACAGGGGCCAATTCCACAACACAAGAACCTCTCCAATAAGATTAATCTTGCACACATGGAAATCTTCAATAAACAAGCACAGTATCAAATCCGAATATGATAAAACCTGATAAGACACTTAAAATGAGTGAGATTACAAGCTGCCATTTCTGTCCAAAAACTCATACAGCACAACCAAAATGAATACAACTCCAACAAAACTCAAATCTGGTTCTATAATTGCATGGAAACAGATGTAAACTAGTTTGGGAAACAAACAATATAATAGCATCACTACCAACTTATAGAAAGCAGTAATTGAACTAGTTTATGTTAGCCTTGGGAACCTAATACTAACATAGTTTATTCCTCACACTTATACTGATTTATTAAGTTTATTCATGTCAACTAGTCTGACAATCTAGTTCACAAGTATTAAACTAGATTTATTCCTTGATGTTTATTTATAGGTGATGTCTTATTAATTAGATGTGCTTGATCAGTAGTAAGGTTCACGGTGAAAGGGGAAACTTGCTGTAAACCATTTGCTACTGGAAGCCTAGAATCCTAATTGTTCTTCATGCTCATTGCTTAGGACAACAAACTTTACAACATAACTTGAAATCAAGAAGGAACAAAATCCAAAACTACTCCTACTACATGCTTCAGAAATCTAACTCACGGCAGTAAGCATAAAAACAAAATCTCAACAACCTAAAATCTGAAAGCCATGAAAACAAATCAAAGCTCGGAACTACTCCTACTGCAGGTGAGAAGCAACTCACCCCTTGTTCTTGCACTTACAACCGACGGAGACGACCTCTAGGGCTTCGGAGGTGTGGCTGTTTCGGCGAGCCCTTGACACCCGTGTACTCTCCTCGACGAGGTGACCACCACCGTGTGAAGATCTCACAAAAAGATGCTCGGCCGGTCGTCGAAATCGATGCCCTAGGCTCGGCGTTGTTTCCGCCCGAGCACCGGAACGCCGTCGCGCCTGAAGGATCGGGAATTATGAGAGAAAATTTTAGGTTTTCGAAATAAGATTTAAATCTTATACTTTAGGTTATTTTCGTTTCTAACTTTACCTTATATACTTGTCGCTGCATATTGGATCAGGAAAGACCGCTGGCACTGTTGGTCCGTTGAGTTTTGCTCGAAGCCACAGGTCTGGGCTTCGATTCTCAGCCGCACCCCTTTTATTTCCAATTTATTTTACTGTTCCTAACTACTAGTTAAATATATATCGCTCCATATATGATTAACAAAAATCGTGTAGCTCAGCTGGTTGGGCCGATTTTGCTTGGGTCAGTCCGACCCGAGATCGTGGGTTCGAATCTCACCTTCAACATTTTTTTTTAAAACTTCTTTCTTTTTGTAACCCTACTAAACGACCTCCAAAAATTACGTAAAAATACTCTAAAAATTCCTAAAAATATCTAGAATATTTTAAAAGTTTTTCCAAATATTTTTATGGACTTTTAAAACTTGAAATAGGGAAAATTGGGTCGTTACAATTCCCCATACCTTATAAAAAGTTCGTCCTCGAACTTAGAATAGCTCTGGATACTTCTGTCTCATACTGTCCTCCCGCTCCCAAGTGACTTCCTCGTGCTTCTGGTTCTGCCAGATAACCTTCACTAGTGGCACTTCTTTATTTCTTAGTCTCTTGACCGCTCTGTCCACTATCTGTGTAGGTCTGCTCTCATAACTAAGATCCTCTTGGATCTGCACTGACTGAGGCTGAATCACTTGGCTCGGGTCATGGAGACACTTCTTTAACATGGAGACATGAAATACATTGTGTATTGCTGACATGTCTTGTGGTAAGTCCAGCTTGTAAGCTACTTTCCCAATTCTTTCTGTAATTAGATAGGGTCCTATATAGCGAGGACTTAATTTGCCTTTCTTGTCAAATCTCATCACTCCCTTCATAGGAGCGACTTTGAGAAAAATTGAACCCCCTACTTGAAATTCTAGTGGCCTTCGGCGTGTGTCAGCATAACTCTTTTGTCTACTCTGGGTAGTCTCAATTCTCTGTCTGATCTTCTGAATAGCCTGAGTAGTCTCATCTATCAACTCTGTCTGAATGCCTAGTTCCACTTCCATCTCTCTTCTTTCACCTGCTTCTTGCCAGCAAATGGGTGATCTGCATTTCCTGCCATACAATGCCTCATAAGGAGCCATCTTGATTGTGGCTTGATAGTTGTTATTGTAGGCAAATTCAGCTAAGCACAGGTACTTGCACCAACTTCCCTTGAAATCTAGTGCACAAGCTCTGAGCATATCTTCTAGAATCTGATTTACTCGCTCTGTCTGTCCATTAGTCTGAGGATGGAAGGATGTGCTGAACTTGAGTTTGGTGCCTAGTGCAGTCTGAACACACTCCCAAAAGTGAGAGGTGAAACGCCCATCTCTATCAGACACAATAGATTTAGGAACTCCGTGAAGTCTGATCACCTCCTTAACATATAACTGTGCTAACTGCTCTATAGAGTGGGATACCTTGATGGCTAGAAAATGAGCAGACTTGGTCAATCTGTCCACTATCACCCATATCACATCATATCCATTTGTGATTCCTGGGAGACCTGCTATGAAGTCCATGGATATGTCTTCCCACTTCCACTCTGGTATAGGAAGAGGCTGTAGAGCTCCTCCTGGTCTCTGGTGTTCTGCTTTGACCCTCTGACATGTATTTAGCTACATCTCTTTTGAGTCCAGACCACCACAATCTCTGCTTCACGTCTTGATACATCTTGGTAGAACCAAGATGCATGGAATAAGGTGTATTATGAGCTTCTTCTAAAATTTTCTTTCTCAGCTCTTCGTCATTGGGAACACAAAGGCGGATCCCCTGATAAAGAATTCCACTGTCTGATACTCGAAACTCTAAATTTTCTTCTTTCTGTATCCCTTACTTGATCTTTTGGATATCAGGATCTTCACTTTGCTTCTTCTGTATATCCTCAAGCAGGGTTGACTCTAGAGTCAATGCAGAGAGTTGCCCATATATAATTTCAAGTCTGAAACCTGACAACTCCTTCTGCAGCGGCAGGGCTAATGATGACAAGGACATCAAGGATGCACTGGACTTTCTGCTTAGTGCATCTGCCACTTTGTTAGCTTTGCCTGGGTGGTAGAGGATTTCACAGTCATAGTCTTTGACCAACTCCAGCCACCTACGTTGTCTCATGTTTAAGTCCTTCTGAGTGAAGAAGTACTTAATACTCTGATGGTCTGTGAAGACTCTGCACTAGACTCCATACAGGTAATGTCGCAAGAGTTTCAGTGCAAAGACCACAGCTGCCAGCTCAAGATCATGAGTGGGGTAGTTCTTCTCATAATCTTTGAGTTGTCTGGAAGCATAAATTATAACTTTTTCTTCTTGCATGAGTACAGCTCCTAGGCCCATCTTGGAAGCATCACTGTAGATGTCAAAACTCTTGTCACTTTCTGGAACAGTCATAATTGGAGCACTGGTCAGTCTCTTTTTCAGCTCTTGGAAACTCTGCTCACATTTGTCTGACCATTCAAACTTCTTGTTCTTTCTAGTCAGGGTTATAAGTGGAGAGGCTATTCTGGAAAAGTCTTCCATGAATTTCCTGTAGTACCCAGCTAAACCAAGGAAGCTTCTGATCTCCCTAGCATTCTTGGGTCTCTTCCACTTGCTGACCGCTTCTACTTTGGCTGGATCCACTTGAATGCCTTCTCTAGAAACGATGTGACCTAGAAACACCACATGCTACAACCAGAATTCGCACTTTGAGAATTTAGCATAGAGTTGCTTTTGTTGAAGGGTCTGCATAACTATTCTCAAGTGCGTGTCATGCTCCTCTAGGGTTTTGGAATAGACTAGAATGTCGTCGATGAACACAATGATGAATTTGTCAAGGTATTCTCTGAACACTCTGTTCATTAAGTCCATGAAGACTGCAGGTGCATTAGTCACACCAAAAGGCATGACTACGAACTCGTAGTGTCCGTATCTGGTCCTGAAAGCCGTTCTGGGTATATCCTTTTCCTTCACTTTCAACTGATGGTGCCTAGAGCGCAAGTCTATCTTTAATAACACTGTTGCCCCTCTTAACTGATCAAATAAGTCGTCGATCCTGGGAAGGGGGTACTTGTTCTTGATTGTCACTTGTTTCAGAGCTCTGTAATCTATACACATCCGCATAGATCCATCTTTCTTCTTGACAAACAACACAGGAGCTCCCCGTGGTAAATGACCAGGGCGGATGAAACCTTTGTGAAGTAGCTCCTGAAGTTGTTCTTGTAACTCTTTCAGCTCTGCTGAAGACATGCGGTATGGAGCTTTTGAAATTGGGCTGGCGTCAGGAACCAATTCAATTTCAAACTCCGCTTCTCTGTTGGGAGGTAGTCCAGGTAGTTCTTCTAGAAATACCTTTGGATACTCACAGACTACCCGAACATCTTCCTGCTTGGGTCCTTCTTGTTATCTTTGTCCTTCCAGTTCTGATTACTTGACTGGGGTCTCTGTTTCCCCACTGTCTTGTCTTCTATTTTGATTGGCTTATGTTGCGTTTGTTGTGCCTTGTTGCTGTTCAGATAGTGCTCACTGATGCCCTGCTGACCAGCTCTTCACCAATCTATGGTCGGTGAGTTTCACTACTCACATTAGGTGTTATTTCTGGTCTCAGCATTAGGAGCATCAGTCTGACTCGTTCTTTCACTGTACTTACTAACTCTAGGCAAAGGTGAGCTAGCCTGTTAAATCTTTTAGCCGCTTCTTCTACTGGTAGGTCACCTGGTCTAAATTTTATAAACTCCTCATAATGTTTATTGGTGATCCGTTGGCAGAAGAACTCTTAGTAAAACTCTATCTCAAAGTCAACCCAGTTCATCTGGTTGACTGCTCTCTTACTCTTAACTCGCTCCCACTACATACAAGCACCTCCAGATAGGCAGAAAGAGGCACACTTAATGGTATCAACCTTCTCGACTTCTGGTCAGTCAAGAAGCTCCATTGTGCTATCAAATGTCTTGAACCAAGCCTGGGCATCCCAGGGCTCAGTCGTTCCTGAGAAGCTTTCTGGTTTCAGCTTCAGCCACTGGATGAGATATGCTTCTTGTCTTTTAGATGCTATGGCGACTTCCAGGGCAGCTGATGGGACTTCAGTCACCACTGGGGTCATTAGATTTAGGGTTTAGGGGGAGTGGGAGGAGCTGACTTCTGATTGGTCATTAGATTGGCAATCACTTGCTGCTGCTCGCTACTTGTCTCTGAAGTTGAGTAACAACTTCAGGGAGAATAGGCCCAGGGGTTCTGGGCTCTTCGTTCCCCTGATCTTGGTTCTCAGTATGAACGGTACGGGGAGGTTCTCTTCTTGTCATCTAATTATGCAAAGAAAGAGACTTGCTATCTTCTCTATCTTTCCTAAACATACATATATATATATGGATCAAGAAAGGAGAAACAATAACTTCTATCTTACTTAAGTACTCATAAGCAATTACTCTGTACTGCAGGTTAATAATAAGGAAAGCAGAATAAAGAAAGAATTTAAATACTTTCTTACTTGGAGACGGCAAGGATGATGCTGATGTGTGTGTGATGCTGGAGAATGGAACCTGCTCTGATACCAACTGTAACGACCACCCTTCTTACTACTACTACTACTCTCTAAGAGTGACCGTTACTTATCTACTAACTCTACTTAACCGGTTTATTAAAAATCTCTAGGAAAACCCTACCGAAAAATTTCGGCAGAGTCTCCCCTGTACCGGTGACCATTTTCCATAATACAAGCATAATATACTCAGCCACAGGCGGCTGGAAATATATTTCAATCAACCACGCAGTTTAATAAGAAATGAAAACTAACCACAACCACGCAGTTTAATAATTCAAATCATGCAGATAATGAAAAACCAAAAACATAACTTCTTACTACATCCTTTCCTTATCAACTTAATAAGAAATCAAACTAATCACATTCTTAAACTAAATGAATTCCTTAGCTAAGTCCCAAGGACCTCCATAATCCACACATCACACACTCCTCTTGCATCTCCTTGTCACCTTCCTTCACTGTATCTTTTCTTTCCCTTTATCTGCAGTAGGAGGAAATGCAGTCTATAAGCATAAAGCTTAGTGAGCACTACCTACTCACAAAAACTCGATATGCATGTATATAAATAAAAACATGCTAAAACTGAATGCTAACATATAAAACTACTCATGCTCATATATAACAAAGGAAAACATGCTAACTGAAATGCTAATCATTGTATAGCTAAATATGCTCATAAACTAATAAGAGAAGCATACTAAACATGTAAAGCTATTAAACATGTAAAACTACTAAACATGTAAAGCTAAACATGCTCATAAGAATAAAACTATAACAGCATGCTGAAAGCAAATAAAACTAAACATGCTGAATAATCTAATAGCAAGAAACAAATAAAACTATTACTGAATGCTTCAAACAACAAGAAACTAAACTTTCTAATTCTAAACATATTTGAAGCTTGTTTCATTTGTTTCAAAACTTATACTTTAATACTTCAAAATAATAATAAACTTCTTTTGGGCCCGACATTGTACCAATTTGCGCGCATCCTTAATAAGAGTCGAGGTAGCTAATCCCGAAACTACTAAGGTACTTCTAGGCGATCTTGTGCCTAGGGGCGATCTAGGAGCCCACCCTATGGACCTTGTGTCCTGGACCTTGTGTCCGGTACATGCCATTAAAAAGTAAAATACTTTCTTTTTAACTATAACTTCTTTATACTTGCCCTTACTTGGCATTTAAGCAAACACCTTGTGTGCGCTTTTGATATTCAATCTTCTGGAATTGAAATCAAGTCTATACCTTAGTCTTTCTTGCTTATTGTTCTTAAAGACAGAAACTCATGCTTATGTAATAGCAAAGAAACTAATAATTGCATGCTCGAGATATACCAACTGTAATTAAACAGAAACAAACTGCTTTCTGGAAATTAGAGGTTGTTCGTATGACAATTTATTCTAATCAACAAGAATTCTATGAACTAAATGCAACTAAAAATCTGCTCATGCTTCATTAATTGTGCACACCTACTGCTACACAAAGAAAACTAGTTGTTTGATACAAAAAACTGAAGCCAAGAGGGGCCAATTCCACAACACAAGAACCTCTCCAATAAGATTAATCTTGCACACATGGAAATCTTCAATAAACAAGCACAGTATCAAATCCGAATATGATAAAACCTGATAAGACACTTAAAACGAGTGAGATTACAAGCTGCCATTTCTGTCCAAAAACTCATACAGCACAACCAAAATGAATACAACTCCAACAAAACTCAAATCTGGTTCTATAATTGCATGGGAACAGATGTAAACTAGTTTGGGAAACAAACAATATAATAGCATCA